>NC_056440.1:107500-407500 GCF_018296145.1 Oncorhynchus tshawytscha | reverse complement strand
CTGGGGTGTGATGGGATTCTTAAGGTCAACGGAGTAGTTATAGTAGTAGTCTATATAATATATATTGAGTCCTCCATCATAAACTAAGAAAATCAAGAAAGTTAGGCTCGCCTATACATCTAAGCACCATTCTTTAATTTGTTTACTTCTACTCAAAATATCCCAGCAGAGATTGCTGTGTATTGTAGTTTAAATACATGAACACTGTATAACAGGAAATCTGGTAACATGTTACTAGGATTATAACCTACTGCTAAATGAAAATACCTTTATTCATGATGAGCCATGTGATAGCATTTGTTTTGTGTATTTCTCTATCCATAATCTCATCTGAAATCATATTTATAAAGCTCAGATATCCATAGATAAATAATGAAGAATGAAAGCAAGACTGAGCACCTGTTCTTTTCTGGTTTAACTGATATGGGAATGGGTGAAAGCTTAATTCTCACTTCAAAGTGATTAAAATAAAGCGATTCGGAGATAAGTACAAGGGACAGATTTATTCAAGTGTGTCTCGTTCACTACTCCCAAGAAGAGCATTGGATTAGTATTGGCATGGGATAGCTAGACTAGAGGAAGTTTCCATATACCAATCATTTTCTTTCAGGTCCATGAAGGAAAGTGAACAAGAGATCACTGGGACACATTCCAGATCATATTATGACTCAAGTTTGATCACAATTTCTGGTGATGTCAGACAGCCCCGCCCTCTCCTCCTGCTGAGAGCGGGACTTTTGAAAACAGATGACAAAAGCTCAGGGCAGAAGAAAACCCAAACTTATATCAGTGACAGTGGAAGGACCAAGTGGAGGAAGAATGGCGCCAAGCTCAAACTTATGACTCCCGAACATAGAATATAGATTTTTTATTTGACCTTTATTTAACTAGGAAAGTCAGTTAAGAACAAATTCTTATTTTCAATGACAGCCTAGTAAGAGTGGGTTAACTGTTGCAGTGGGAGGTGTTTAGTCCAGGATCCTTAGCTCTGCGTTCGACACTATGGTGTTGAACGCTGAGCTGTAGTCAATGGACAGCATTCTAACGTGTTGCTTTAGTGGGGCAGTAGGTAGCCTAGTGGTTAGAGTGGTGGACTTGCAACCGAAAGGTTGCAAGATCAAATCCCTGAGCTGACAAGGTACAAATCTGTTCTGCCCCTGAACAAGGCAGTTAACCCACTGTTCCTAAACTGTCATTTAAAATAAGAATTTGTTCTTAACTGACTTGTTAAATAAAAAGAATTAGTCCAGGTGGGAAAGGGCAGTGTGGAGTGCAATAGAGAGTGTGTCATCTGTGTTTCTAGGGTATCCGTGAGGATGCTGTGCCATGACAAGCACTTCATTGCTACTGATATGAGTGCTACGAGGCAGGTTACCTTTGCTTTCTTGGGCACAGGGGGTCTGTTTGCAAAAAGTAGGTAAAAAGGACGCGGATAGGGAGCCATCTGGGCCAGCAGACTGGCGAGGGTTAATACGTTTAAATTAATTAGGGTCAGATTTGCCAAATGGAGGGTGAGGGAGAGCTTTGAATGCGTGTCTATGTATCTGTGTGTCTGTGTGTGAAATAAAGGTGGTCTCTGACTTGGTCAGTCAGAGCATGAAAATGCCAGTGAAGACCCAGTTGGTACATGCTTTGAGTCCTGGTAATCCATCTGGTCCCACAGCTAAGTGAATGCTGACCTTGCTTCAGTGTTGCTTGCCTCCAAGCGAGCCTAAAAAGCATTTAACTTGCCTGGTAGGCTCACGTCACTGGGCAGCTCGCCGCTGGATTTCCCTTAGTAGTCTGTAATAGTTTTCAAACCCATTTCCTGAAGTCCACGATCATCTCCTTTGTTTTGTTGACGTTAGGTGTGAGGTTATTTTCCTGACACCACACTCTGAGGGCCCTCACCTTCTCCCTGTAGGCCGACTCATCGTTGTTGGTAATCCAGCCTACCACTGTTGTGTCGTTTGCAAAATTGATGATTGAGTTGGAGGCGTGCATGGCCACGCAGTCATGGGTGAACAGGGAATACAGGAGGGGGCTGAGAGCCCACCTGGGGGCGGCCTGTCAGAAAGTCCAGGACCCAGTTGCACAGGGCAGGGTCGAGACCCAGGGTCTCGAGCTTAATGACGAGTTTGGAGGGTACTATGGTGTTAAATGCTGAGCTGTAGTCAATGAACAGCATTCTTACATAGGTATTCCTCTGGTCCAGATGGGTTAGGGCAGTGTGCAGTGTGGTTGAGATTGCATCGTCTGTGGACCTATTTGGGCGGTAAGCAAATTGGAGTGGGTCTAGGGTGTCAGGTAGGGTGGAGGTGATATGGTCCTTGACTAGTCTCTCAAAGCACTTCATGATGACGGAAGTGCTACGGGGCGATAGTCGTTTAGCTCAGTTACCTTAGCTTTCTTAGGGTGGTCCTCTTGAAGCATGTAGGAACAGCAGACTGGGATAGGGATTGATTGAATATGTCCGTAAACACACCAGCCAGCTGTTCTACGCATGCTCTGATGGACACGGATAGGGAGCCATCTGGGCCAGCAGACTGGCGAGGGTTAATACGTTTAAATGAATTAGGGTCAGATTTGCCAAATGGAGGGTGAGGGAGAGCTTTGAATGTGTGTCTGTGTGTCTGTGTGTGAAATAAAGGTGGTCTAGAGTTTTTTTCCTCTGGTTGCACATGTGACATGCAGGTAGAAATGAGGTAAAATGCATTTAAGTTTTCCTGCATTAAAGTCCCCAGCCACTAGGAGAGCAGCTTCTGGATGAGCATTTTCTTGTTTGCTTATGACCTTATACAGCTCATTGAGTGTGGTCTTAGTGCCAGCATCGGTCTGTGGTGGTAAATAGATGAGAACTCTCTTGGTAGATAGTGTGGTCTACAGGTTATTATGAGGTACTCTACCTCAGGTGAGCAGTACCTCGAGACTTCTTAATATTAGACATTGCGCACCAGCAGTTATTGACAAATAGACACACACCCCCTCCCCTCGTTTTACCAGACGTAGAAGCTCTGTCCTGCTGATGCATGGAGAAGCCAGCCAGCTCCTATATTATCTGTGTCGTCGTTCAGCCACGTCTCGGTGAAACATAAGATACTACAGTTTTTAATGTCCCGCTGGTAGGATCGTCTTAATTGTAGATCGTTCAGTTCGTTTTCCAATGACGTTGGCCAGTAATACGGAGGGAAGTGGTGGCTTATTTACTCGTCTGCAAACTCTTACAAGGCAACACCTCCTTCCCCTTTTTCTTCTTCTCTTCACGGAGAAGACAGGGATTTTGGCCTTGTTTTGACAAAGCAGTACATAATTCCCGTTGGACTCGTTAAACAAAAAATCTTTGTCCAGTTCGAGGTGAGTAATTTCTGTTCTGATGTCCAGAAGCTCTTTTCCATCATAAGAGATTATGAACAAAATGAGTTACAAACAATTTGACAAAACAAACAAAATAGCACAGTTGGTTAGGAGTCCATTAAATGGCAGCCATCCCCTCCAGCACAATTATAATAGATCTGAGCCAAGGAAAGCCTCCCGGCCAAACCCTCCCCTAACCTGGACGGTGCTGGGCCAATTGTGCGCCGCCCTTTGGGGCTCCCGGTCATGGCAGGTTGTGACACAGCCTGTGATGCAGTGCCTTAGACCACTGCACTATTCAGGAGGCCTGTCATATTGTACTGTTTGAACATTTTCGGGTATGTGGACCAAATATTAAACCACAGTAAAAAGGTGAGAATATGTTGTTTATCTTCTGAGACATGGACCATACTGCAAACTTGAAGTATTTTTTACTCTGTTAAATGTTAAATATCTGTAATATATAATAATATCTATAATATATTTCAATGTGGGCATGGTCAAGTAAATGTAAAATTGCATATTTAATAAAGATAGGTACATTTTTTGGTTTGCTTTTCAAGTTTAACCATATAAATCACCTGTGAAGACAGCTGTGTGTTTGTGTGAGATCATCAACAAAGTTTCTGATGTCAGGGAATGCAAATGTGAGCGACCCTGTTGATGGGCTATTTGCATCTCCCGCCTTTTATCTTCTCATTAGGCTGAATGAGATTTAAATGGTGGTTTCACCTCATCACTCTAAACATGACATGTTGGTTTAGAGCTTACAGTTCTCTGGTTGCTCTCTCTACTGTCCAACATGGCAGGCAGGTAGGTAGGGAGGCGGAAAGGTAGGTTGGCAAGTAGGTAGGGAGACAGGGAGGGAAGGAAGGAGGAAGGTAGGTTTGGAGGCAGGTAGGTAGGGAGGGAGGCAGGGATAGAGGTAGGGAGGCAGGTAGGCAGGGAAGCAGGTAGGCAGGGAAGCAGGTAGGGAAGCAGGTAAGGAGGGAGGAAGACAGGCAGGTAGGTAGGAAGGCAGGTAGGTAGGTAGGTAGGTAGGTAGGTAGGTAGGTAGGTAGGTAGGTTGGTAGAGAGGCAGGCAGGGAGGGAGGCAGGTAGGAAGGGAAGCAGGCAGGCAGACACAGGTGGGAAGGTAGTTAGGGAGGCAGCAGATGGACTAATTTACAGGCTGGAAGGGAGGCAGGTAGGTAGGGAGATAGGGAGGGAGGGAAGGAGGAAGGTAGGTTGGTAGGTTGGGAGGCAGGTAGGGAGGGAGGCAGGGATGGAGGTAGGGAGGCAGGTAGGCAGACACAGGTGGGAAGGTAGTTAGGGAGGCAGCAGCTGGACTAACTTACAGGCTGTTTATGGTGTGGTGGCTACTTGTTGTAATTGGTGAAATTCCGTCCTAGCCTGCTGTAGCCTCGTGTGTGCCCAACTCTGATGCTAAAGTTCCAGGTAAATGTTAGCCAATGTTGCCCTCTAGTGGTTTTATGTGGTAGAGCAGCTATATTGTAATTTCACTTCTAACAAATTTGTGCTCATCTACAGATGGTCACTGGTTTGCTCTCTATAGCAGGCCTAACTATCTAGGAATTAACCCTCATCAGGTCTACAGACCGTCACTCTATAGCAGGCCTATCTATCCAATAGTTAACCCTCATCAGGTCTACAGACCGTCACTCTATAGCAGGCCTATCTATCCAGGAGTTAACCCTCATCAGGTCATGTGGTTAGGAAAAACTCCTGGCTCTAGATATTCTATCAGATGTTTTGTTTATATTAACGAAAACTAAACACTTGACCAGATAATCACAGTAGGCCTACTATAATGCTGTTCTGGCATGTTCACCATTTGCCACATAATCACATTAATTTCCTATTTAATCAAATATTTGAATGTTGGGATATGTAGTTTTACAACAAGAAACAACAACAGAAAGATGTCTAGACTTACATATAATTATCAGTGGCTTTTGCAATGGTACATGCACACAGCACAGCTCCTTCGGGAAAGTCAAGGAATAGACAAAGCTACACAGCCTTTGTGAATAGTGAATGATGTGGTTCGAGAGGAGCACGTTTTTAATTTAATTTCGATGTATTTATTTGGCATGTTTTGTAACATTACGTTGGAAACTTTGTCAGAGCGGGCACTGTAATAACGAGTTTTCCACACGCACGAATACACTTTTTTTCTCAGTGATTTCTGAACATTAGTCCCGCCTTAGAACGGAGAAAGTAATAACTGATGTATTCTTTAACCAATCATTTTACAGTTTGGTGGTATTTTCATGCGGTGTCGGCAAATCAGAAGAGCCTGAACTTGAGACGTCAAAAAAACAGAGAGGGAGGGACCGTACAGATGGCAGTCATATTTTAAAGCAGAAATATATATATATATTTTAGACTGAATTCCGTTTAGTCTACCGTAAGGTAAATAGAGTTCAAGTTTACTGTATTTGACAAATAGTTATACCGAATGTTTATTGGCCGTTACGTTGCTAACTAGCTTGTTAGTAGTAGGTTACAGTACATTTGATTTGAAGTTGGTGGCATGCTTTTGCTAGCTAGCTAACTTAGCTAGCTACTGTTAACTACCGTTAGCCACTATTCGTTCTGTTGAATTATCCGTTTTTTATATCATGAGTTGGGGGGGTTAAAAAAAACAGTTTAGTAAATCCTAATAAATGTCATTTATTCTGCGTGATCACATTTCACATGTCAACTTTTATTTCCCGTCCCTGACGGTTTATTTTGGTTGATAGCAACGGCCACCATATTAGAAGTTGAGCAGGGAAACGGTCGTTCAGGGAAGGAGTGATCCAATCAGCGCTGCTCGTCCCCCAACATCTGTACACGATTTGATCCATTTTTAACAAGAACGTAAATGCTTTGCCATCATTCCATGCATCCGCGTATTAACATAGACACTTTTTTTTAGCGAGTTGAGATGACAAATGTTTATGAAATAAATAGCTACTTTGCAACAGCGTTGACAGACCTGCAAAAGTTGAGGCCTGCTTTCAGATTACATTTTTGGTCAGGAAATGACAGCTCAGCTCGACCGTCCTCGTTTTCAGCATGTGATAAAAAACATGCCAAACCGTTATCTTCGCCATTTGTATTGTCTTGTGTAAAGCCGCTACGTTGTTTAGGTGACTTAGACGTATGCGTACTTTGGTTTGCTTCACTAAGCTACTAAACAAAGCAATTTTGGTTGAAATTGACGAAACTATGCGCCATTAAAGCTCACACATTCGATAATCCAGTTATGCGGGTAATATGCGTAGCTACAGTAAATTAAATAAAGATATTTATCTAACTACACCTTCCCTTGATCTTAATGAAACACTTCGCAAATGCACGTGTTGACAGGTCAGTCAGCTGGGAGGAGGCGTGTTGGGTTAAATCAGGACATTTTTATGCAAATGTAGACGCTCGGCTACTCTGCTTCTGCTGTTTCAAACCCTGTGTTTTCCTACCCGTTTTTTTTAAATCACAGGGACATTCCACGATAACAGAATGATGTAAACAAAACCAATGATTGCAAAGTTAAACAAACTATACCAGTGTATGCACAAGGACTACGTTTAACAATTTCCAGTGCACATTTTCCAAAAACACATTTACTTGAACACCGCTGGGGGCTTGGTCTGACCCCAAACTACTACATGGGGTCAGTTCACTTTCATGAAACGTTTGCTATGTTGTGTTACGGTTTGTACTGAACTACTCGTTTCCCTAAAATGTTGTTCAATGTTTTTGAACAGACTTTGAGTTACATTTGCTCCATTTGGAAACAGAATGATGGCACTACTTTTAACAGTGGAAATTGTTAAATGTAATCCTTGTGCATAGAGTTGAATGGTTTGACATACATTTGAAGTGAAAAATCTGAGTTTCAGCATCATTCTGTTACTGTGGAATTGCTCCACACTGTTTAGTCGTATCATCTAAAAATTCACACTTATTTTATTAGAAATACTCATCCTATGATGTGTAGTGACCTATTTTGATGTATAGCCTATTATTTGATGTCTATTCGCAATTACCAATAATGATTAGTGTCTGAAATATCAAGCTGACTTACAGAAAGTAAAAAACATTTATATGTGGTTTATCAATAATAAACAAATCAATAACAACAAAATGATGAAATAAATGTAATGACTAAACTTCCTCCACTCCGGTGTAGTACAGTCAGTCAGCCAGCCAGTAGATCAGTAGATGTCCACCCCTACGGAGCATGCGGGTGGTATGTCCCAGCCCCACCCGGGTCCCTCTCCGTGCCCAGGCCGGTCCCCAGGACCAGGCCCCTCCCCTAGCTCCGGACCCCCCAGCGGACCCCCCAGCGGACCCCCCAGCCTACAGGGGCAGGGGGCTGGGGACTACCTCCAGGACACCATGCTCCCCATGCACCAGGTAATCCTCAACACTACAACACACCCACAGTGCTGAAGTTGCTGTATGATACAGTATATAAAATATGCCACAGATATCCTATTGAATGACTATATGTAATTGTATGATATGTGCGCAATGCACTTCACTAAAGGCGAGCCACAGTATCCCAGGTTGATGTGAATGTGTTTCCAGCCGATGGAGGGCGTTGATGAGAAGGGGATGGGAGATGAGACGAACTATGGCCAGATGAAGGGAGTTGGGATGAGGGCACTACACAGCGGAATGGGCCCTTCACAGAGCCCTCTGGACCAGCACATCAACCAAGGTAACACAGCGACAAAACACAGCACAGCAAATACAGTAATGTAGAAAGCTATATACACTGAGTGTACAAAGCATTAGGAACACCTTCCTAATATGGAGTTGCACCCCCTTTTGCCCTCAGAACAGCATCAATTTGTTCTACAAGGTGTCGAAAGCATTTCATATGGATGCTGACCCATGTTGACTCCAATGCTTCCCACAGTTGTCAAGTTTGCTGGATGTCATTTGGGTGGTGGCCCATTCTTGATACACAAAGGAAACTGTTGAGAGTGAAAAACCCAGCAGCGTTGCAGTTCTTGATACACTCAAACCGGTGCGCCCCCCTTTTGCCGTTCAAAGGCAGCTACATCTTTTTTCTTGCCCATTCACCCTCTGAATGGCACACAAACAATCCATGTCTCAAGGTTTAAAATCCTTTAACCGGTCTCCTCTTCATCTACACTGATTGAAGTGGATTTAACAAGTTACATCAGTAAGGGCTCATAGCTTTCACCTGGATTCGTCTGGTCAGTCTGTCATGGAAAGAGCGGGTGTTCTTAATGATTTGTACACTCAGTGTACATGTGTGTGTGTATGTATATATATATATATATATATATATATATATCATCATTTTTTAAAACAATTTGCATTTTTTTTTATACCAATAAAAAAATGCATAAATCTGCATTGCTTTAGTTTAGAAAAAAGCTGTAAAATGTCAGAGGAATACCTGACTTTGATGCGTGTCTTTGGTTTGTCTCTGACATTCAGAAGCTGAGCTAAAGTCAAGGAGTCAAAGAAATTAGACTTTCCTTGGGAAGTAATCTTATACAACGTGTGACTTTGTCGTTATCAATTAATCTATTCACTTTCTGTAAAACAATATGTATAAATACATTGAGGGTTCATGTGTGACACCTCTAGCGCTGCGATGCAGTGCCTTAGACCGCTGCCCCACTCGGGAGCTCGGTTAGGGGAGGGGTGGTAGGATTATGGGAGGGGTGGTAGTCAGGAGCCCAGTTGGGGGAGGGGTGGTAGTCGGGAGCCCAGTTAGGGGAGGGGTGTTAGGGTTAGGGAGGGGTGTTAGGGTTAGGGGAGGGGTGGTAGTCAGGAGCCCAGTTGGGGGAGGGGTGGTAGGTTTAAAGGAGGGGTGGTAGGATTAGGGAGGGGTGGTAGGGTTAGGGGTGGTAGGGTTAGGGGAGGGGTGGTAGTCAGGTCCCAGTTGGGAGAGGGGTGGTAGGGTTAGGGAGGAGGGGTGGTAGTCAGGAGCCCAGTTAGGGGAGGGCCCAGTGGTAGTCAGGAGCCCAGTTAGGGGAGGGGTGGTAGGGTTAGAGGAGGGGTGTTAGGGTTAGGGCAGGGGTGGTAGTCTGGAGCCCATTTAGGTGAGGGGTGGTAGTCAGGAGCCCAGTTAGTTGAGGGGTGGTAGGGTTAGGGGAGGGGTGGTCGGGAGCCCAGTTAGTTGAGGGATCGTGGTCGGGACGCCAGTTAGTTGAGGGGTGGTGGTCGGGAGCCCAGTTAGTTGAGGGGTGGTAGGGTGGGAGCCCAGTTTGTTGAGGGGTGGTAGTCGGGAGCCCAGTTAGGGGAGGGGTGGTAGGGTTAGGGGAGGGGTGGTCGGGAGCCCAGTTAGTTGAGGGGTGGTGGTCGGGACGCCAGTTAGTTGAGGGGTGGTGGTCGGGAGCCCAGTTAGTTGAGGGGTCGTAGTCGGGAGCCCAGTTTGTTGAGGGGTGGTAGTCGGGAGCCCAGTTAGGGGGTGGTAGGGTGGTAGGGTTAGGGGAGGGGGAGGTTGAGGGGTGGTCGGGAGCCCAGTTAGTTGAGGGGTCGTGGTCGGGACGCCAGTTAGTTGAGGGGTGGTAGTCAGGAGCCCAGTTAGTGGAGGGGTGGTGGGGTTAGGGGAGGGGGGTGGTAGTCAGGGTGGTAGTCAGGAGCCCAGTTAGGGGAGGGGTGGTAGTCAGGAGCCCAGTTAGGGAGGGGTGGTAGGGTTAGAGGAGGGGTGGTAGTCAGGAGCCCAGTTAGGGGAGGGGTGGTAGTCAGGAGCCCAGTTAGGGGAGGGGTGGTAGGGTTAGAGGAGGGGTGGTAGTCAGGAGCCCAGTTAGGGGAGGGGTGGTAGGGTTAGGGAGGGGTGTTAGGGTTAGGGCAGGGGTGGTAGTCTGGAGCCCATTTAGGTGAGGGGTGGTAGTCAGGAGCCCAGTTAGTTGAGGGGTGGTAGTCAGGATCCCAGTTAGTTGAGGGGTGGTAGTCTGGAGCCCATTTAGGGGAGGGGTGGTAGTCAGGATCCCAGTTAGTTGAGGGGTGGTGATCAGGAGCCCAGTTAGTTGAGGGGTGTTAGTCAGGAGCCCAGTTAGTTGAGGGGTGGTAGTCTGGAGCCCAGTTATTGGAGGGGTGGTAGTCTGGAGCCCAGTTTGGTAGTCAGTTTGTTGAGGGGTGGTAGTCGGGAGCCCAGTTAGGGGAGGGGTGGTAGGGTTAGGGGAGGGGTGGTCGGGAGCCCAGTTAGTTGAGGGATCGTGGTCGGGACGCCAGTTAGTTGAGGGGTGGTGGTCGGGAGCCCAGTTAGTTGAGGGGTGGTAGTCGGGAGCCCAGTTTGTTGAGGGGTGGTAGTCGGGAGCCCAGTTAGGGGAGGGGTGGTAGGGTTAGGGGAGGTGTGGTCGGGAGCCCAGTTAGTTGAGGGGTGGTGGTCGGGACGCCAGTTAGTTGAGGGGTGGTGGTCGGGAGCCCAGTTAGTTGAGGGGTGGTAGTCGGGAGCCCAGTTTGTTGAGGGGTGGTAGTCGGGAGCCCAGTTAGGGAGGGTGGTAGGGTTAGGGGAGGGGTGGTCGGGAGCCCAGTTAGTTGAGGGGTCGTGGTCGGGACGCCAGTTAGTTGAGGGGTGGTAGTCAGGAGCCCAGTTAGGGGAGGGGTGGTGGTCAGGAGCCCATTTAGGGCAGGGGTGGTGGTCAGGAGCCCAGTTAATTTTCTTAACTTCATTGTTGGTTAAGGGCTTGTATGTAAGCATTTCACTGTAAGGTCTACTACACCTGTTGTATTCGGCGCATTTGACAAATAAAATGTGATTTGATCTAATTATTCCCTTGAAGCTGTTGTTTGGAGGTTATATTGGCACGATTTGACGGCCCTCGACAAATCCTGTGCCAATATATCTGCCAAATATTGGCTTCTTGGGCATTATCACTTAGGTGTGATGAATGGCCTTCTAAGGTGTATGGCAGACCAGTAACTTTTGCAACCAAATTATTTTACTGTGCCCGGTCTCACACAAACTTATGGTCACACAAGGTGCCACCGGTGGATTCTAAATGAGTAGCCTAACAATTATTCACATGGCCCTAGTTGCATTTTTCTGTATGAAATCAATGTGTGAACGTAGGGTGACAGTGAGAAATTGACAGTAAGCAGTGAACAAAATAACCATGGGCAGGAAGTTTACAATGGTTTATTAATAGGCATAAATACATTGTATTTATATGGTTGTAGTCCTCAAAGGTTGAGTTGTATTGAATACAATTATTCAGATCCAATGATTTACCACCCGTAGGGCGGGGTGGATCTAGTGTACAATATTATAATGTGTGGGTGTGTTCAGTGCGTGTGTGTGTGTAGTCACAGTCTGCGTTGTGCCATGAGGTGTTGTTTTATCTGTGTGTTTGTTTTTTAGATTTTACTGCTATCTTGGGTTATTTTATGTGGAAGACAGTTCCATGTAGTCATGGCTCTGTGTAGTACTGAATTTACTGCTATCTTGGGTAACTGATGTGGAAGAGACTTCTATGTAGTCATGGCTCTGTGTAGTACTGTGTGCTTCCCAAAGTCTGTTCTGGACTTAGGGACTGTGAAGAGACATCTGGTGGCATGTCTTGGGTGTCTGAGTGTGTGTCAGCTGTTTGAACAGAGAGTTTGGTGTTTTCAACACATCAATACCTCTCAAAGACAAGTAATGATGCAGTCAATCTCTCGACTTTGAGTCAGGAGGGATTGACATGCATGTTATTGATATTAGCCCTCTGTGTACATTTAAGGGTCAGCTGTGCTGCTCTGTTCTGGTCCAACTGTAATTTACCTATGTTTATCTTTATGTCCCTGGGCAGTAGTCCAGGTGTGATGAAACTAAGGCCAATAGGACTTATTCAATTGATTGTGATGTCAAGAAAGCAGAGCAGCACTTTATTATAGACAGACTTCTCCCTATTTTAGCTACCATTGCATCAATATGTTTTGATAGTTTACAGTCCAGTGTTACACCAAGCAGTTTAGTCTCCTCTATTTGCTCTGTTGCCTCATTTACTATCACCAACACATTGATCCACGTCCTCATTTATATTTTCTAATATTTAGCTCACACATCTGAGGTCCAATGTTTAACACGCATATAGCACACATACCTGATGTATAACACACATACCTGATGTATAATCTATAAAACACATACCTGATGTATAATCTATAAAACACATACCTGATGTATAATCTATAAAGCACATACCTGATGTATAATCTACAGTATAAAGCACATACCTGATGTATAATCTACAGTACAAAACACATATCTGATGTATAATCTACAGTATAAAGCACATACCTGATGTATAATCTACAGTATAAAGCACATACCTGATGTATAATCTACAGTACAAAACACATATCTGATGTATAATCTACAGTATAAAGCACATACCTGATGTATAATCTACAGTATAAAGCACATACCTGATGTATAATCTACAGTATAAAGCACATACCTGATGTATAATCTACAGTATAAAGCACATACCTGATGTATAATCTACAGTATAAAGCACATACCTGATGTATAATCTATAAAACACATACCTGATGTATAATCTACAGTACAAAACACATACCTGATGTATAATCTACAGTATAAAGCACATACCTGATGTATAATCTACAGTATAAAGCACATACCTGATGTATAATCTATAAAACACATACCTGATGTATAATCTACAGTACAAAACACATACCTGATGTATAACACACATACCTGATGTATAATCAACATACTGTTGTCTCTCCTGTAGGCTACATGCCCCCACAACCCTCCCCCTGGGTGTCCCAGAGCACGCTTCCAGCCCCCTATCCAGGGGCGGCCCTACGCCTCCCATGCCCCCTCAGATGTCCCCCGTCCCGTCGGGCTCCATGATACCCCAGATGGACCCCCAGTCAGCCATGGGTCCACAGGGGCCTCTTGGTCGTGGCTGCTCCTCCTTCAGCCCAGTCCAATTACAGCAACTTCGGGCCCAGATCCTGGCCTATAAGATTCTGGGGCGGGGCCAACCACTTCCTGAAAACCTCCAGCTGGCGGTCCAGGGCAAGAGGAGTCTGCCCACCATGCAGCAGCAACAACAGCAGCAGCAGCCGAGCACTGGCAGCCCCTACAGCAGGCCTCCTGGTAGGTGACACTTAGGGCTAATTCCAAATGGAGCCCTAGACCCTATGCACTTGTGGAGATCTGAGAGGTATTGACAGGTGTTAGTAATATAGCAACAGCTCCACCTAGACCTCTTGACAGGCTAGGTGGAAGTTTCACCATATTGCTTAGGCTAATCAAATCCACTCAGATCATCACAAGGGGTCCTACTAATCACCCCAAACAACCCTAAACAACACCAAACAGGTACCCCAAAGTAGCCAACACAACCTCAAACAGGTACCCCAAACAAGTACCCCAAACAGGTACCCAAACAAGTACCCCAAAGTACTCCAAACAGGTACCCAAACAACCCCAAAGCACCCCAAACAGGTACCCAAACAACCCCAAAGCACCCCAAACAGGTACCCAAACAACCCCAAAGCACCCCAAACAACCTCAAAGCACCCCAAACAGGTACCCAAACAACCCCAAAGCACTGCAAACAGGTACCCAAACAACCCCAAAGCACCCCAAACAGGTACCCAAACAACCCCAAAGCACCCCAAACAGGTACCCAAACAACCCCAAAGCACCCCAAACAGGTACCCAAACAACCCCAAAGTACTCCAAACAGGTACACCAGACAACCCCAAAGCACACCAAACAGGTGCCCAAACAACCCCAAAGCACCCCAAACAGGTGCCCAAACAACCCCAAAGCACCCCAAACAGGTACCCAAACCACCCCAAAACACCCCAAACAGGTACCCAAACAGGTACCCAAACAACCCCAAAGTACTCCAAACAGGAACACCAGACAACCCCAAAGCACCCCAAACAGGTACCCAAACAACCCCAAAGCACCCCAAACAGGTACTCCAAACAGGTACCCAAACAGGTACCCAAACAACCCCAAAGCACCCCAAACAGGTACTCCAAACAGGTACCCAAACAACCCCAAAGCACCCCAAACAGGTACTCCAAACAGGTACCCAGACAACCCCAAAGTACTCCAAACAGGTACACCAGACAACCCCAAAGTACTCCAAACAGGTACCCAAACAACCCCAAAGTACTCCAAACAGGTACACCAGACAACCCCAAAAAGGTACCCCAAAGGGGAAGCCTGGCTTGGAACTTTTTGGTTAGTTACTCCAGGTAGTGGTGGAAAACACTGCCAAAGTACCCCAAACAGGTACCCAAATGTACCCCAAACTTTTAAAGATCTGACCCAGGAGAATGCAGCCCAGTAGTGAAAATACAGGTTGGATTCACATAGTTGGCAGAATATAATCTTAAAGGGGAAGTTCACCTAAAACCACTTCTGGGCCCTTTTGATCACAAAATTATTCCATGTGTTATTTCATAGTTTTGATGTCTTCACTATTATTCTACAATGTAGAAAATAGTAAAAATAAAGAAAAACCCTTGAAAAACCCTTGGTGTTCTAAAACGTTTGACCGGTAGTGTATATAAAAACGTATGTGGACACACCTTTAAATTAGTCGGTTCTGCTATTTCAGCCACACCCATTGCTGACAGGTCTATACAATCGAGCACCCAGCCATGCAATCTCCATAGACAAACATTGGCAGTAGAATGACCTTACTGAAAAGCTCAGTAACTTTCAACGTGGCACCGTCATAGGATGCCACCTTTCCAACAACTCAGTTCTTCACATTTCTGCTCTGTTAGAGATGCCCCGGTCAACTGTAAGTGCTGTTATTGGGAAATGGAAACGTCTAGGAGCAACAACGCCTCAGCCATGAGGTGGTAGACCACACAAACTCACAGAACAGGACCGCCGAGTGTTGAAGCACATAGTGCGTAAAAATCATCTGTCCTCGGTTGCAACACTCACTACCGAGTTCCAAACTGCCTCTGGAAGCAACGTCAGCACAAGAACTGTTAGTTGGGAGCTTCATGAAATTTATTTCCAAGCTGGACTGGTGTAAAGCTCACAGCCATTGAACTCAGGAGCAGTGAAAACACATTCTCTGGAGTGATGAATCACGCTTCACTATCTGGCAGTTCGAAGGAAGAATCTGCATTTGGTGGATGTTAGGAGAACACTACCTGTCCCAATGCATAGTGCCAACTGTAAAGTCTGGTGGAGGAGGAATAATGGTCTGGGGCTGTTTTGTCATGGTTCGGGCCCCTTAATTCCAGTGAAGGGAAATCTTAACGCTACAGCATACAATGACATTCTGGACAATTCTGTGCTTCCAACTTTGTGGCAACAGTTTGTGGAAGACCCTTTCTGTTTCAGCATGACAATGCCCCTGTGCCCAAAGCGATGTCCATACAGAAATGGTTTGTCGAGATTGGTGTGGAAGAACTTGACTGGCCTGCACAGAGCTCTGACCTCAACCCCATCGAACACCTTTGGGATAAATTGGATGCCGACTGGGAGCCAGGCGTAATCATCAAAAAAAGCTCCTGCAGGATTTTTTTGTTGCTATAAATCACAACTCACACGTGCTCATAATTAACTTTTCAGTTCATACAGATCTGTTTTTAGGCACAAATGTGAGTAAAATGGTCACACTGTCGATCCCTCAAACTCACTCACAGAGACAGTGAAGGAGCATCATGCTCTCCCTTTCCGCTGTGTAAAGAAATTAACCAACCACACTGCCCACAGGTTCCTGGGAGGCGGGACAACAGAAGACTGTCAAACCAGCAATTTCCCTGTCATCGCTCGCTTTGTGACTGACAGGTGCCTGAAGAGTAGCCTAGTTATTTTAAGTGGAAAAAGTTGCCGGTTGAATATTAGTCCGTAATCTGCTGTTGCGCTAGTGGAAAACATAGGACGATGATCTAGGGGACTGGTCGATGATCTAGGGGACTGGTCGATGATCTAAGTGACTGGTCGATGATCTAGGGGACTGGTCGATGATCTAGAGGACTGGTCGATGATCTAGGGGACTGGTCGATGATCTAGTGGACTGGTCGATGATCTAAGTGACTGGTCGATGATCTAGTGGACTGGTCGATGATCTAGGGGACTGGTCGATGATCTAAGTGACTGGTCGATGATCTAGGGGACTGGTCGATGATCTAGAGGACTGGTTGATGATCTAGGGGACTGGTCGATGATCTAGGGGACTGGTCGATGATCTAGTGGACTGGTCGATGATCTAGGGGACTGGTCGATGATCTAGGGGACTGGTCGATGATCTAGGGGACTGGTCGATGATCTAGGGGACTGGTCGATGATCTAGGGGACTGGTCGATGATCTAAGTGACTGGTCGATGATCTAGGGGCTGGTCGATGATCTAAGTGACTGGTCGACGATCTAAGTGACTGGTCGATGATCTAGGGGACTGGTCGATGATCTAGTGGACTGGTCGATGATCTAGGGGACTGGTCGATGGTCTAGGGGACTGGTCGATGATCTAGTGGACCGGTCGATGATCTAAGTGACTGGTCGATGATCTAGTGGACTGGTCGATGATCTAGGGGACTGGTCGATGATCTAAGTGACTGGTCGATGATCTAGAGGACTGGTCGATGATCTAGTGACTGGTCGATGATCTAGGGGACTGGTCGATGATCTAGTGGACTGGTCGATGATCTAGTGGACTGGTCGATGATCTAGGGGACTGGTCGATGATCTAGGGGACTGGTCGATGATCTAGGGGACTGGTCGATGATCTAAGTGACTGGTCGATGATCTAGTGGGGCTGGTCGATGATCTAAGTGACTGGTCGATGATCTAAGTGACTGGTCGATGATCTAAGTGACTGGTCGATGATCTAGGGACTGGTCGATGATCTAGGGACTGCTCGATGATCTAGGGGACTGGTCGATGATCTAGGGGACTGGTCGATGATCTAGGGGACTGGTCGATGATCTAGGGGACTGGTCGATGATCTAGGGGACTGGTCGATGATCTAGGGGACTGGTCGATGATCTAGTGGACTGGTCGATGATCTAGGGGACTGGTCGATGATCTAGGGGACTGGTCGATGATCTAGGGGACTGGTCGATGATCTAGGGGACTGGTCGATGATCTAGTGGACTGGTCGATGATCTAAGTGACTGGTCGATGATCTAGGGGCTGGTCGATGATCTAGGGGACTGGTCGATGATCTAAGGGACTGGTCGATGATCTAGGGGACTGGTCGATGATCTAGTGGACTGGTCGATGATCTAGGGGACTGGTCGATGATCTAGGGGACTGGTCGATGATCTAGTGGACCGGTCGATGATCTAAGTGACTGGTCGATGATCTAGTGGACTGGTCGATGATCTAGGGGACTGGTCGATGATCTAAGTGACTGGTCGATGATCTAGGGGACTGGTCGATGATCTAGAGGACTGGTTGATGATCTAGGGGACTGGTCGATGATCTAGGGGACTGGTCGATGATCTAGTGGACTGGTCGATGATCTAGTGGACTGGTCGATGATCTAGGGGACTGGTCGATGATCTAGGGGACTGGTCGATGATCTAGGGGACTGGTCGATGATCTAGGGGGACTGGTCGATGATCTAAGTGACTGGTCGATGATCTAGGGGCTGGTCGATGATCTAAGTGACTGGTCGACGATCTAAGTGACTGGTCGACGATCTAAGTGACTGGTCGATGATCTAGGGGACTGGTCGATGATCTAGGGGACTGCTCGATGATCTAGGGGACTGGTCGATGATCTAGGGGACTGGTCGATGATCTAGGGGACTGGTCGATGATCTAGGGGACTGGTCGATGATCTAGGGGACTGGTCGATGATCTAGGGACTGGTCGATGATCTAGGGGACTGGTCGATGATCTAGGGGACTGGTCGATGATCTAGTGGACTGGTCGATGATCTAGGGGACTGGTCGATGATCTAGGGGACTGGTCGATGATCTAGGGGACTGGTCGATGATCTAGGGGACTGGTCGATGATCTAGGGGACTGGTCGATGATCTAGTGGACTGGTCGATGATCTAAGTGACTGGTCGATGATCTAAGTGACTGGTCGATGATCTAGTGACTGGTCGATGATCTAAGTGACTGGTCGATGATCTAGGGACTGGTCGATGATCTAGGGGACTGGTCGATGATCTAGGGGACTGGTCGATGATCTAGGGGACTGGTCTGATCTAGTGGACTGGTCGATGATCTAAGTGACTGGTCGACGATCTAAGTGACTGGTCGATGATCTAAGTGACTGGTCGATGATCTAGGGGACTGGTCGATGATCTAGGGACTGGTCGATGATCTAGTGGACTGGTCGATGATCTAAGTGACTGGTCGACTGGTGACTGGTCGATGATCTAGGGGACTGGTCGATGATCTAGTGGACTGGTCGATGATCTAGTGGACTGGTCGATGATATAAGTGACTGGTCGATGATCTAAGTGACTGGTCGATGATCTAGGGGACTGGTCGATGATCTAGGGGACTGGTCTGATCTAGTGGACTGGTCAATGATCTAAGTGACTGGTCGATGATCTAGGGGACTGGTCGATGATCTAGGGGACTGGTCGATGATCTAGTGGACTGGTCGATGATCTAGGGGACTGGTCGATGATCTAGGGGACTGGTCGATGATCTAGGGACTGGTCGATGATCTAGGGGACTGGTCGATGATCTAGTGGACTGGTCGATGATCTAAGTGACTGGTCGATGATCTAAGTGACTGGTCGATGATCTAAGTGACTGGTCGATGATCTAAGTGACTGGTCGATGATCTAAGTGACTGGTCGATGATCTAGGGGACTGGTCGATGATCTAGGGGACTGGTCGATGATTTAGGGGACTGGTCTGATCTAGTGGACTGGTCGATGATCTAAGTGACTGGTCGACTCTAAGTGACTGTTCAATGATCTAAGTGACTGGTCGATGATCTAAGTGACTGGTCGATGATCTA
The DNA here is from genome assembly GCF_018296145.1 of Oncorhynchus tshawytscha. Lineage (NCBI taxonomy): Eukaryota > Metazoa > Chordata > Actinopteri > Salmoniformes > Salmonidae > Oncorhynchus > Oncorhynchus tshawytscha. The sequence goes on along the minus strand of NC_056440.1, from coordinate 388,253 downwards.
GGGGACTGGTCGATGATCTAGGGGACTGGTCGATGATCTAGTGGACTGGTCGATGATCTAAGTGACTGGTCGATGATCTAGGGACTGGTCGATGATCTAAGTGACTGGTCGATGATCTAGGGGACTGGTCGATGATCTAGTGGACTGGTCGATGATCTAGTGGACTGGTCGATGATCTAAGTGACTGGTCGATGATCTAAGTGACTGGTCGACGATCTAAGTGACTGGTCGATGATCTAAGTGACTGGTCGATGATCTAAGTGACTGGTCGATGATCTAGGGGACTGGTCGATGATCTAGGGGACTGGTCGATGATCTAGTGGACTGGTCGATGATCTAAGTGACTGGTCGATGATCTAGGGACTGGTCGATGATCTAAGTGACTGGTCGATGATCTAAGGACTGGTCGATGATCTAGGGGACTGGTCGATGATCTAGTGGACTGGTCGATGATCTAGTGGACTGGTCGATGATCTAAGTGACTGGTCGATGATCTAAGTGACTGGTCGATGATCTAGGGGACTGGTCGATGATCTAGGGGACTGGTCTGATCTAGTGGACTGGTCAATGATCTAAGTGACTGGTCGATGATCTAGGGACTGGTCGATGATCTAAGTGACTGGTCGATGATCTAAGTGACTGGTCGATGATCTAAGTGACTGGTCGATGATCTAAGTGACTGGTCGATGATCTAGGGACTGGTCGATGATCTAGGGGACTGGTCGATGATCTAGGGGACTGGTCTGATCTACTGGACTGGTCGATGATCTAGTGTGACTGGTCGATGATCTAGGGACTGGTGACTCTAGGGGACTGGTCGACGATCTAGGGGACTGGTGACTGTGGACTGGTCGATGATCTAAGTGACTGGTCGACTGTGACTGGTCGATGATCTAAGTGACTGGTCGATGATCTAGGGGACTGGTCGATGATCTAGGGGACTGGTCGATGATCTAGTGGACTGGTCGATGATCTAAGTGACTGGTCGATGATCTAGGGGACTGGTCGATGATCTAGGGACTGGTCGATGATCTAAGTGACTGGTCGATGATCTAGGGGACTGGTCGATGATCTAGTGGACTGGTCGATGATCTAGTGGACTGGTCGATGATCTAGGGACTGGTCGATGATCTAGGGGACTGGTCGATGATCTAGGGGACTGGTCGATGATCTAGGGGACTGGTCGATGATCTAAGTGACTGGTCGATGATCTAGGGGGCTGGTCGACGATCTAAGTGACTGGTCGATGATCTAAGTGACTGGTCGATGATCTAAGTGACTGGTCGATGATCTAGGGGACTGGTCGATGATCTAGGGGACTGCTCGATGATCTAGGGACTGGTCGATGATCTAGGGGACTGGTCGATGATCTAGGGGACTGGTCGATGATCTAGGGGACTGGTCGATGATCTAGGGGACTGGTCGATGATCTAGGGACTGGTCGATGATCTAGGGGACTGGTCGATGATCTAGGGACTGGTCGATGATCTAGTGGACTGGTCGATGATCTAGGGGACTGGTCGATGATCTAGGGACTGGTCGATGATCTAGGGGACTGGTCGATGATCTAGTGGACTGGTCGATGATCTAAGTGACTGGTCGATGATCTAAGTGACTGGTCGATGATCTAAGTGACTGGTCGATGATCTAAGTGACTGGTCGATGATCTAGGGGACTGGTCGATGATCTAGGGGACTGGTCGATGATCTAGGGACTGGTCGATGATCTAGGGGACTGGTCTGACTAGTGGACTGGTCGATGATCTAAGTGACTGGTCGACGATCTAAGTGACTGGTCGATGATCTAAGTGACTGGTCGATGATCTAGGGGACTGGTCGATGATCTAGGGGACTGGTCGATGATCTAGTGGACTGGTCGATGATCTAAGTGACTGGTCGATGATCTAGGGGACTGGTCGATGATCTAAGTGACTGGTCGATGATCTAGGGACTGGTCGATGATCTAGTGGACTGGTCGATGATCTAGTGGACTGGTCGATGATCTAAGTGACTGGTCGATGATCTAAGTGACTGGTCGATGATCTAGGGGACTGGTCGATGATCTAGGGGACTGGTCTGATCTAGTGGACTGGTCAATGATCTAAGTGACTGGTCGATGATCTAGGGGACTGGTCTGATCTAGGGGACTGGTCGATGATCTAGTGGACTGGTCGATGATCTAGGGACTGGTCGATGATCTGGGGACTGGTCGATGATCTAGGGACTGGTCGATGATCTAGGGACTGGTCGATGATCTAGGGGACTGGTCGATGATCTAGTGGACTGGTCGATGATCTAAGTGACTGGTCGATGATCTAAGTGACTGGTCGATGATCTATGACTGGTCGATGATCTAAGTGACTGGTCGATGATCTAGGGGACTGGTCGATGATCTAGGGGACTGGTCGATGATTTAGGGGACTGGTCTGATCTAGTGGACTGGTCGATGATCTAAGTGACTGGTCGATGATCTAAGTGACTGTTCAATGATCTAAGTGACTGATGATCTAAGTGACTGGTCGATGATCTAGGGGACTGGTCGATGATCTAGGGGACTGGTCGATGATCTAGTGGACTGGTCGATGATCTAAGTGACTGGTCGATGATCTAGGGGACTGGTCGATGATCTAAGTGACTGGTCGATGATCTAGGGGACTGGTCGATGATCTAGTGGACTGGTCGATGATCTAGTGGACTGGTCGATGATCTAAGTGACTGGTCGTGACTGGTCGATCTAAGTGACTGGTCGATGATCTAAGTGACTGGTCGATGATCTAAGTGACTGGTCGATGATCTAGGGGACTGGTCGATGATCTAGGGGACTGGTCGATGATCTAGTGGACTGGTCGATGATCTAAGTGACTGGTCGATGATCTAGGGGACTGGTCGATGATCTAAGTGACTGGTCGATGATCTAGGGGACTGGTCGATGATCTAGTGGACTGGTCGATGATCTAGTGGACTGGTCGATGATCTAAGTGACTGGTCGATGATCTAAGTGACTGGTCGATGATCTAGGGGACTGGTCGATGATCTAGGGGACTGGTCTGATCTAGTGGACTGGTCAATGATCTAAGTGACTGGTCGACGATCTAGGGGACTGGTCGATGATCTAAGTGACTGGTCGATGATCTAAGTGACTGGTCGATGATCTAAGTGACTGGTCGATGATCTAAGTGACTGGTCGATGATCTAGGGGACTGGTCGATGATCTAGGGGACTGGTCGATGATCTAGGGGACTGGTCTGATCTACTGGACTGGTCGATGATCTAAGTGACTGGTCGACGATCTAGGGGACTGGTCGACGATCTAGGGGACTGGTCGACGATCTAGGGGACTGGTCGATGATCTAGTGGACTGGTCGATGATCTAAGTGACTGGTCGATGATCTAAGTGACTGGTCGATGATCTAAGTGACTGGTCGATGATCTAGGGACTGGTCGATGATCTATGGTCTGATCTAGTGGACTGGTCGATGATCTAAGTGACTGGTCGATGATCTAGGGGACTGGTCGATGATCTAGGGGACTGGTCGATGATCTAAGTGACTGGTCGATGATCTAGGGGACTGGTCGATGATCTAGTGGACTGGTCGATGATCTAGTGGACTGGTCGATGATCTAAGTGACTGGTCGATGATCTAAGTGACTGGTCGATGATCTAGGGACTGGTCGATGATCTAGGGGACTGGTCTGATCTAGTGGACTGGTCAATGATCTAAGTGACTGGTCGATGATCTAGGGACTGGTCGATGATCTAAGTGACTGGTCGACGATCTAGGGGACTGGTCGATGATCTAAGTGACTGGTCGATGATCTAAGTGACTGGTCGATGTTCTAAGTGACTGGTCGACGATCTAGGGGACTGGTCGACGATCTAAGTGACTGGTCGATGATCTAAGTGACTGGTCGATGTTCTAAGTGACTGGTCGATGATCTAAGTGACTGGTCGATGATCTAAGTGACTGGTCGATTTTGTATTGGGCCTTGGAATCTATTTACTTGTCATCCATCCATCATCTTAACTGTTTTTACAAGTGGTACCAGGTGTTGACACAATGACATTGTCAAACTCTGAGTTGCAAGTTATACCCATTATTTAACTGTTGTGTTGCCAGTTATGCTCATTATTTAACTGTGTTGTGTTGTCAGGTATGTCCTCTATGTCTGGCCCTCAGTCAGGCCCTGGTCCCACCATCACTATGCCAGGACAAAATCAGACACACGGATCCAAACCCTGGCCTGAAGGTTAGTCTGACTCAGTTAATCTTAAACCAGACCCTGGTCTGAAGGTTAGTCTGGCACATCTGACTCAATTCCTCATCAATGGAGCCTTAACAGTTCTAACAGTCAGTTTCTTGTTTATCCATGTTTATCCATAATTGGAAGAAGAAATGTAATAAATTATTTCAAGTGCAGCGTCTGGATGCTCCTCATTAATCACATCAAACCAACAAATATTTTTAACATCATCTGCAGAGTCACAACAAAATCTGTTGTATGATCTCTTATACACTATTTTAGGCCCAGCTGTTGGAACTTTGTCTTTCCTGGATATAGCCACTATTTTGTGATCACAGCATCCAATGGGTTCTGCAGTCAGTATTAGTAAAAATGTGATCAATACATGTGGATGATCTTGTTCCTGTATAGTTTGTAAACGCCCTGGTAGGTTGATGAATAACCTGAACCAGATTACAGGCACTGGTTACAGTTGTAAGCTTCCTCTTGAGTGGACAGCTTGAAAACCAGTCAATATTCAGGCCCCCAAGAAAGTAGACTTATCTGTTTACATCACATACACTATCAAACATTTCACACATTACTTACAGTGCATTCGGAAAGTATTCAGACCCCTTGACTTTTTCCACATTTTGCTACGTTCCAGCCTTATTCTAAAATGTATTAAATAGTTTGATTCCCTCATCAATCTACACACAAAACTCTATAATGACAAAGCAAAAAACAAATACAATTAAAAAACGAAATATGACATTTACGTAAGTAATTCAGACGTTTTACTCAGTACTTTGTTGAAGCACCTTTGGCAGTGATTACAGCCTCGAACCTTCTTGGGTGTGACGCTACAAGCTTGGCACACCTGTATTTGGGGAGTTTCTCCCATTCTTCTCTGCAGATCCTCTCAAGCTCTGTCAGGTTGGATGGGAAGTGTCGCTGCACAGCTATTTTCAGGTCTATCCAGAGATGTTGAATCGGGATCAAGTCCGGGCCACTCAAGGACATTCAGAGACTTGTCCCGAAGCCACTCCTGCTTTCTCTTGGCTGTGTGCTTAGGGTCGTTGTCCTGTTGGAAGGTGAACCTTCACTCCAGTCTGAGGTCCTGAGAGCTCTGGAGAGGATTTTCATCAAGGATCTCGCTGTACTTTCCCCCGTTCATCTTTCCCTCTATCCTGACTAGACTCCCAGTCCCTACCGCTGAAAAACATCCCCACAGCATAATGCTGCCACCACCATGCTTCACCGTAGGCGTTGTGCCAGGTTTCCTCCAGACGTGGTCCTTTGCATTCAGGCCAAAGAGTTCAAACTTGGTTTCATCAGACCACATAATCTTGTTCCTCGTGGTCTGAGAGTCGACTTAGGTGCCTTTAGGCAAAATCCAAGTGGGATGTGATGTGCCTTTTACTGAGGAGTGGCTTCCATCTGGCCACTCTACCATAAAGGCTTGATTGGTGGACTGCTGCAGAGATGGTTGTCCTTCTGGAAGGTTCTCCCATCTCCACAGAGAAACTCTGGAGCTCTGTCAGAGTGACCATTGGGTTCTTGGTCACCTTTCTGACCAAGGCCCTTCTCCCCCGATTGCTCAGTTTAGCCGGATGGCCAGCTCTAGGAAGAGTCTTGATGGTTCCCAACTTCATCCATTTAAGAATGATTGAGCCACTCTGTTCTTGGGGACCGTTAATGCTGCAGACATTTTTTGGTACCCATCTCCAGATCTGTGCCTCGGCACAATCCTGTCTCTGAGCTCTTAATCAAATAAAATTGTATTTTTTTCACATGCCCCGAATACAGGTAATACCTTACAGTGAAATGCATACTTACAAGCCCTTAACCAACAATGCAGTTTTAAGATACCTAAATACAGAGAAAAAGAATAAGAAATAGAGTAACAATAATTAAAGAGCAGCAGTAAAATACCAAGCGACGCTATATACAGGGTGTTACGGTACAGAGTCAATGCGGAGGCTATATACAGGGTGTTACGGTACAGAGTCAATGTGGAGGCTATATACAGGGTGTTACGGTACAGAGTCAATGTGGAGACTATATACAGGGTGTTACGGTACAGAGTCAATGTGGAGGCTATATACAGGGGGTACCGGTACAGAGTCAATGTGGAGACTATATACAGGGTGTTACGGTACAGAGTCAATGTGGAGGCTATATACATGGTGTTACGGTACAGAGTCAATGTGGAGGCTATATACAGGGTGTTACGGTACAGAGTCAATGTGGAGACTATATACAGGGTGTTACAGTACAGAGTCAATGTGGAGGCTATATACATGGTGTTACGGTACAGAGTCAATGTGGAGGCTATATACAGGGTGTTACGGTACAGAGTCAATGTGGAGGCTATATACAGGGTGTTACGGTACAGAGTCAATGTGGAGGCTATATACAGGGTGTTACGGTACACAGTCAATGTGGAGGCTATATACAGGGTGTTACGGTACACAGTCAATGTGGAGGCTATATACAGGGTGTTACGGTACAGAGTCAATGTGGAGGCTATATACAGGGTATTACGGTACAGAGCCAATGTGGAGGCTATATACAGGGGGTACCGGTACAGAGCCAATGTGTAGGCTATATACAGGGGGTACTGGTACAGAGTCAATGTGGAGGCTATATACAGGGGGTACCGGTACAGAGTCAATGTGGAGGCTATATACAGGGGGTACTGGTACAATGTGGCGGCTATATACAGGGGTACCGGTACAGAGTCAATGTGGAGGCTATATACAGGGGGTACCGGTACAGAGTCAATGTGGAGGCTATATACAGGGGGTACCGATACAGAGTCAGTGTGCGGGGCTATATACAGGGGGTACCGGTATAGAGTCAATGTGGAGGCTATATACAGGGGGTACCGGTACAGAGTCAATGCGGAGGCTATATACAGGGAGTACCGGTACAGAGTCAATGCGGAGGCTATATACAGGGGGTACCGGTACAGAGTCAATGTGGAGGCTATATACAGGGGTACCGGTACAGAGTCAATGTGGAGGCTATATACAGGGGGTAATCGGTACAGAGTCAATGTGGAGACTATATACAGGGTATTACGATACAGAGTCAATGTGGAGACTACAGTGCCTTGCGAAAGTATTCGGCCCCCTTGAACTTTGCGACCTTTTGCCACATTTCAGGCTTCAAACATAAAGATATAAAACTGTATTTTTTTGTGAAGAATCAACAACAAGTGGGACACAATCATGAAGTGGAACGACATTTATTGGATATTTCAAACTTTTTTAACAAATCAAAAACTGAAAAATTGGGCGTGCAAAATTATTCAGCCCCCTTAAGTTTATACTTTGTAGCGCCACCTTTTGCTGCGATTACAGCTGTAAATCGCTTGGGGTATGTCTCTATCGGTTTTGCACATCGAGAGACTGAATTTTTTTCCCATTCCTCCTTGCAAAACAGCTCGAGCTCAGTGAGGTTGGATGGAGAGCATTTGTGAACAGCAGTTTTCAGTTCTTTCCGCAGATTCTCGATTGGATTCAGGTCGGGACTTTGACTTGGCCATTCTAACACCTGGATATGTTTATTTTTGAACCATTCCATTGTAGATTTTGCTTTATGTTTTGGATCATTGTCATGTTGGAAGACAAATCTCCGTCACAGTCTCAGGTCTTTTGCAGACTCCATCAGGTTTTCTTCCAGAATGGTCCTGTATTTGGCTCCATCCATCTTCCCATCAATTTTAACCATCTTCCCTGTCCCTGCTGAAGAAAAGCAGGCCCAAACCATGATGCCGCCACCACCATGTTTGACAGTGGGGATGGTGTTTTCAGGGTGATGAGCTGTGTTGCTTTTACACCAAACATAACGTTTTGCATTGTTGCCAAAAAGTTCAATTTTGGTTTCATCTGACCCGAGCACCTTCTTCCACATGTTTGGTGTGTCTCCCAGGTGGCTTGTGGCAAACTTTAAACAACACTTTTTATGGATATCTTTAAGAAATGGCTTTCTTCTTGCCACTCTTCCATAAAGGCCAGATTTGTGCAATATACGAATGATTGTTGTCCTATGGACAGAGTCTCCCACCTCAGCTGTAGATCTCTGCAGTTCATCCAGAGTGATCATGGGCCTCTTGGCTGCATCTCTGATCAGTCTTCTCCTTGTATGAGCTGAAAGTTTAGAGGGACGGCCAGGTCTTGGTAGATTTGCAGTGGTCTGATACTCCTTCCATTTCAATATTATCGCTTGCACAGTGCTCCTTGGGATGTTTAAAGCTTGGGAAATCTTTTTGTATCCAAATCCGGCTTTAAACTTCTTCACAACAGTATCTCGGACCTGCCTGGTGTGTTCCTTGTTCTTCATGATGCTCTCTGCGCTTTTAATGGACCTCTGAGACTATCACAGTGCAGGTGCATTTATACGGAGACTTGATTACACACAGGTGGATTGTATTTATCATCATTAGTCATTTAGGTCAACATTGGATCATTCAGAGATCCTCACTGAACTTCTGGAGAGAGTTTGCTGCACTGAAAGTAAAGGGGCTGAATAATTTTGCATGCCCAATTTTTCAGTTTTTGATTTGTTAAAAAAGTTTGAAATATCCAATAAATGTCGTTCCACTTCATGATTGTGTCCCACTTGTTGTTGATTCTTCCCCAAAAAATACAGTTTTATATCTTTATGTTTGAAGCCTGAAATGTGGCAAAAGGTCGCAAAGTTCAAGGGGGCCGAATACTTTCGCAAGGCACTGTATATACAGGGTATTATGGTACAGAGTCAGTGTGGAGGCTATATACAGGGGGTACCGGTACAGAGTCAGTGTGCGGGGGCACCGGTTAGTCAAGGTAATTGAGGTAATATATACAGTTGAAGTCAGAAGTTTACATACACATAGGTTGAAGTTATTAAAACTTGTTTTTCAACCACTACACAAATGTATTGTTACCAAACTATAGTTTTGGCAAGTACTTTGTGCATGACACGAGTCATTTCTCCAACAATTGCTTACAGACAGATTATTTCACTTCTAATTCACTGTATCAAAATTCCAGTGGGTCAAAAATGTACATACACTAAGTTGACTGTGCCTTTAAATAGCTTTAAACAGAAAAACAGAAAATTCCAGAAAATTATGTCATGGCTTTTGAAGCTTCTGCTAATTGACAACATTTGAGTCAATCGGAGTGGTCCCTGTGGATGCATTTCAAGGCCTACCTTCAAACTCAGTTCCTTTTTGCTTGACATCATGGGAAAATCAAAAGAAATCAGCCAAGTCTTCAGAAAAAAAATTGTAGACCTCCACATGTCTGGTTCAACCTTGGGAGTAATTTCTAAACGCCAAAAGGTACCACGTCCATCTGTACAAACAATAGTACGCAAGTATAAACACCATGGGACCACGCAGCCGTCATACCGCTCAGGAAGGAGACGCATTCTGTATCCTAGAGACTTACATACTTTGGTGGGAAAGTGCAAATCAATCCCAGAACAACAGTAAATGACCTTGTGAAGATGCTGGAGGAAACAGGTACAAAAGTATCTATATCCACAGTAAAACAAGTCCTATATCGACATAACCTGAAAGGCCGCTCAGCAAGGAAGAAGCCACTGCTCCAAAACTGCGAGCAAGGAGGCCTACAAACCTGACTCAGTTACACCAGCTCTGTCAGGAGGAATGGTTCAAAATTCAACCAATTTATTGTGGGAATCTTGTGGAAGGCCAACTGAAACGTTTGACCCAAGTTAAACAATTTAAAGGCAATGCTACCAAATACTAATTGAGTGTAAACTTCTGACCCACTGGGAATGTGATGAAAGAAAGAAAAGCTGAAATAAATCATTCGCTCTACTATTATTCTGACATTTCACATTCTTAAAATAAAGTGGTGATCCTAACCGATTTAAGACAGGGAATTTTTACTAGGATTAAATGTCAGGAATTGTGAAAAACTGAGTTTAAATGTATTTGGCTCTGGTATGTAAACTTCTGACTTCAACTGAACATGTGGGTAGAGTTATTAAAGTGACTTATGCATAGATACTAAGAGAGTAGCAGCAGTGTAAAAGTTGGGGGCCAATGCAAGTAATCTGGGTAGCCATTAGTTTATCAGTTTAACTTGTCAAAGTAAAGTTTACTTAAACTCTAATCTTACAATTGTTTATTCTCTCTCTCATTTTTACTATACTGTTTTTATTTAAGCTATTTGCAAACTTTCTGAGATGGTACATCTTTACGCCTATACATTCATTTGATTGTTGATCATGAGTAGGCTGTGCCTAGGCCAACAAATTACCTTCAAATGGGGATTAGGGAGATTAAAGGGAAATTAAGATTTTAAAATAATGAGATGGGAGGGGAAAAAACATGACATTTGTTGCTTTCCACTCTTTCTACAATCTTAATTGTTCTCTTACACTATGTTAATAGTCTAACTACCACATATGCATTGAAAAATCTTGCAATGGCGATTAGAGAAAAGGCCATTTGGCATGTCGCCGTGCTGTGTGCTCTGTTGTGCACTGCTAGATTCCAGCGATGCAGTCAAGTTAAAATATGCTAAACCATCGTTTGGGACATCGACGATGGCTGTCAACAATCGTCGATAGATGATGCAATCGTAAAATCGCCCAATCCTACCATGGCCTTAAGTTTAACCTGGGTGTACACACTAGGCACAGCCTAACCTGGGACCATGCCTCAGGACTGCCTGGCCTGATGACTCCTTGCTATTCCCAGTCCACCTGGTTGTGCTGCTGCTACAGGAAAGACAGTCGTTTAATGTGAGAGGCTCAGCGATTTTGAAAGTCGTGCAATGTATACCCTTTAGTCTGGCTCAGTTAATCCTAACCCAGACCCTGGCTTGAAGGTTAGTCTGGCTCAGTTTAATTTGGATAGTCTAATTGGTTGATTTATGTAATGTGATTGACCACAGATATTTGTGCTCTTCCTGTTTCAGGCCAAGGTGGTGATACTCCCAGCAACCCCCAGAAGCTTCTAGCTCCGCCCCCCAGTGGTAGACCCTCACCTGCCCCACCCCAGGCCCCTCCTCCTGGACCCATGTCCGGCCCCTCTATTACCCATCAGCCCCAGGGACAGCAGCCGTCGCCCGTCATCACACTGCAACAGAAACAGAACCGCGTTACGCCCATCCAGAAACCACAGGGCCTGGACCCCACAGAGATACTGCAGGAGAGAGAGTACAGGTAACCCTTGACCTCTAACCCCTGACCTCTAATCGTGACCTGTTTAGAATCCACAGGACCTGGACCCAACAGAGATACTGCAGGAGAGAGAGTACAGGTAACCCCTAACCCATCCAGAAACCACAGGGCCTGGACCCCACAGAGATCCTGCAGGATACCAACAACACGAGTGACCGACACAACACAAGTGACGTCATCAGAGTGCGCAGCTGAACACTATGCTGAAAACACTCGGTTTGCTGTTTTTGATTTAAACATAACCAATATTCGCCAGAGTGGGGCTGCGTTCTAAGGCACTACATCTCAGTGCTAAAGGTATCACTACAGACCTGGTTCGATTCCAGGCTGTATCACAACCGGCCGTGACTGAATAACCATAGGGCGGCACACAATTGGCCCAGCGTCGTCCGGGTTACACAAAACTCAAACCGGCTGCGCGTGTACGCCATAAATTTATTTTGTCCCCCCACACCAAATGCGATCACAACACGCAGGTTAAAATATCAAAACAAACTCTGAACCAATTACATTAATTTGGGGACAGGTTGAAAAGCATTAAACATTCATGGCAATTTAGCTAGCACTTGCTAGCTAATTTGTCCTATTTATCTAGCTTGCTGTTGCCAGCTAATTTGTCCTGGGATATAAACTTTGAGTTGTAATTTTACCTGAAATGCACAAGGTCCTCTAATCCGACAATTAATCCACAAATAAAACGGTCAACCGAAACGTTTCTAGTCATCTCTCCTCCTTCTAGGCTTTTTCTTCTCTGGACTTTATGTTGCGATTGGCAACTTTCATAAATTAGGTGCATTACCGCCACTGACCTCGTTCTTTCAGTCACCCACATGGGTATAACCAATGAGGAGATGTAGGAGGCAGGACTTGCACCGCGATCTGCGTCAGAAATAGAACTGACTTCTATTTTAGCCCTTGGCAACGCAGACGCTCGTTGGCTCGCGCAATAATTGAATAACATACATTTCTACATTTATTTTGGTGTAGTCAGCCTGTTAGCAGTAGGCCGTCATTGTATAGGCAGTCATTGTATATAAAAAAATGTGTTCTTAACTGACTTGCCTAGTTAAGTAAAGGTTAAATAAGAAAATGGAATAAAAGTCCCAGATGAGTTTTGCAATGGAGCACTCTTTGGAGAAATGAATGAACAGTTCAAAACGCTGTAGGAGCTGTATCTACTACGCTTTGTTTCGGGACAAACAGGATCACTTGAGTTCCAATGCGGCAATTGTTTGCTTGCCGAGGATTATAGGCTTGAGGTGGCTTCCTTGATCACACAGGTCGCCAGCCTACTTAACAAACTGGGGAAAACGCAGAGTGGAATGTTTTCTAAACCGGTGGCTGGACGGCGTTCGTGCATTTTGGATCCGTCCAATCTGATGGATTCCTGATGGATTCCTGAAGTCTTGTCGTTTGTCGTTACCTGACTCGCCCGTGTTTCCCGGAGTTCGCCCATCTTGTAGCTGAGTCGAAGGAGCACAGCAAGAGGAGCATGGCAATCAATGATGGTCAAATGTCACGAGCTGTGGAAGCTGAAGACCACGGCCTCCCGCAAGGCAGTCTACACTCCCAGCGGGAGTCCCGGAGAGGACACAAACAATGTATAGTTTTGCCGTCCTGGAGCCTGATCTTCCTGCATCTTCGTCTATGGGGTTAGGGTTAGGGTAACCCTAACCTGTGTCTGCAGCCGCAGTGTCTACTCTTACGATTTCGAAGTGGACGTCTGCAACCTTCTTTCCCTGCTCTGGATCGAGAGGGACTTCTCCATCTGTCGGAGGCCTGCACCAGGCGCCGGGAGCAACGGGCTCAGGTTATCCTGCCTCTCGCTCGTCCATAAAGGGTTCTCCAAATCCTGTGAAGCGTGGGAGTGGTCCTTCTCGCCAGCCATGATTTTGCGCAGCTCGATGGTAAGAAATGTGACTGTTCCTGGTGCAAAAACCACATCCTATCCCGGAGCTCGAGTAAATGACATCCCTAAGCTGCTCCTGAATGTACTACACCAGGACATGGACATTGATTCTATTGTAGTCTATGTGGGGTTTAATGACATTATGAATGACAGCTCTGAACAGTTGAAACTGGATTTCAAAGAGCTAATTGACTCTGCTAGACACTAATAAAATACCCATCACATCTGACCCTGTGCCCTTCTCTGAATCGTGGCATTGAACGCTTTAGCAGGATTCTTTCTCTTCACGACTGGCTACGTGATTATTGCAGCTCAATGGGTAAAACTTTTGTTGACAATTTCGATACATTTTGGAAAAAGGTACACGTTTTATAAGGATGTGATCCACTCAAATCACTTGGGTTCCTGGATCCTTTCACAGCATTATAAGGAGGAAGGGATCCACCCAAATCACTTGGGTTCCTGGATCCTTTCACAGTATTATAAGGAGGATGGGATCCACCCAAATCACTTGGGTTCCTGGATTCTTTCACAGCATTATAAGGAGGATGGGATCCACCCAAATCACTTGGGTTCCTGGATCCTTTCACAGCATTATAAGGAGGATGGGACCACCCAAATCACTTGGGTTCCTGGATCCTTTCACAGCATTATAAGGAGGATGGGATCCACCCAAATCACTTGGGTTCCTGGATCCTTTCACAGCATTATAAGGAGGATGGGATCCACCCAAATCACTTGGGTTCCTGGATCCTTTCACAGCATTATAAGGAGGATGGGACCACCCAAATCACTTGGGTTCCTGGATCCTTTCACAGCATTATAAGGAGGATGGGATCCACCCAAATCACCTTTCACAGGGTTCCTGGATCCTTTCACAGCATTATAAGGAGGATGGGACCACCCAAATCACTTGGGTTCCTGGATCCTTTCACAGCATTATAAGGAGGATGGGACCACCCAAATCACTTGGGTTCCTGGATTCTTTCACAGCATTATAAGGAGGATGGGATCCACCCAAATCACTTGGGTTCCTGGATCCTTTCACAGCATTATAAGGAGGATGGGACCACCCATATCACTTGGGTTCCTGGATTCTTTCACAGCATTATAAGGAGGATGGGGTCCACCCAAATCACTTGGGTTCCTGGATCCTTTCACAGCATAATAAGGCTGCCTTGATGACTTATCAATGACCCAAGTCCAGCTCATTTAATCAAATCAAATTTTATTGGTCACATACACATGTTTAGCAGATGCTATTGCGGGTGTAGCGAAATGCGTGCGCTTCTAGTTCCTACAGTGCAGCAATATGTTGCAATTCTCAGGCCGACTCTTTTCTCTGTATACATGAATGATGTCGCTCTTGCTGCTGGTGATTCTCTGATCCACCTCTACGCAGACGACACCATTTTGTAGACTTCTGGCCCTTTTTTGGACACTGTGTTAACTAACCTCCAGACGAGCTTCAGTGCTCAGTGGCCTCCAACTGCTCTTAAATTCAAGTAAAACTAAATGCACGCTCTTCAACCGATCGCTACCAGCACCTGCCTGCCTGTCCAGCATCACTACTCTGGACGGTTCTGACATAGAATATGTGGACAACTACAAATACCTAGGTGTCTGGCTGGACTGTAAACTCTCCTTCCAGACTCATACTAAACATCTCCAATCCAAAATTAAATCTAGAATCGGCTTCCTATTTCACAACAAAGCATCCTTCACTCATGCTGCCAAACATACCCTCGTAAAACTGATTATCCTACAGATCCTCGACTTCAGCGATGTAATTTACAAAATAGCCTCCAACACTCTACTCAGCAAATTGGATGCAGTATATTACAGTGCCATCAGTTTTGTCACCAAAGGCCCATATACTACCCACCACTACGACCTGTATGCTCTCGTTGGCTGGCCCTCGCTTCATATTCGTTGCCAAACCCACTGGCTCCAGGTCATCGATAAGTCTTTGCTAGGTAAAGCACCACCTTATCTCAGCTCACTGGTCACCAAAGCAGCACCCACCCGTAGCACGCGCTCCTGCAGGTTTATTTCGCTGTTTACCCCCAAAGCCAATTCCTCTTTGGCAGCCTTTCCTTCCAGTTCCCTGCTGCCAATGACTGGAACGAATTGCAAAAATCACTGAAGCTGGAGACTCGTATCTCCCTCACTACCTTTAAGCACCAGCTGCCAGAGCACACGCAAACGTGTGGGGCACCAGTGTGGAGGGTCAGCGAAGTGGAGGTGTTGTTTCCTACCTTCACCACCTGGGGGCGGCCCGTCAGGAAGTCCAGGACCCAGTTGCACAGGGTGGGGTTTTAGACCCAGGTCCCTGAGTGTGATGAGCTTGGAGGGTACTGTGGTGTTGAAGGCTGAGCTATAGTCAATGAACAGTATTCCTCTTATCCAGATGGGGTAGGGCAGTGTGATGGTGATTGCATCGTCAGTGGACCTATTGGGGCGGTAAGCAAATTGACGTGGGTGTCAGGTAAGGTAGGTAAGGTAGAGTTGATATGATTCTTAAATTCAGTTTTTCACAATTCCTGACATTTAATCCTCGTAAAAATTCCCTGTTTTCGGTCAGTTAGGATCACCACTTTATTTTAAGAATGTGAAATGTCAGAATAATAGTAGAGAGAATGATTAATTCAGCTTTTATTTCTTTCATCACATTTCCAGTGGGTCAGAAGTTTACACTCAATTAGTATTTGGTAGCATTGCCTTTAAATTGTTTAACTTGGGTCAAACATTTCAGGTAGTCTTCCACAAGCTTCCTACAATAAGTTGGGTGAATTTTGGCCCATTCCTCCTGCCAGAGCTGGTGTAACTGAGTCAGGTTTGTAGGCTTCCTTGCTCGCACACACTTGTTCAGTTCTGCCCACACATTTTCTATAGGATTGAGGGCTTTGTGATGTCCACTCCAATACCTTGACTTTGTTGTCCTTAAGCCATTTTGCCACAACTTTGGAAATATGCTTGGGGTCATTGTCCATTTGGAAGACCCATTTGCGACCAAGCTTTAACTTCCTGACTGAGGTCTTGAGATGTTGCTTCAATGTATCCACGTAATTTTCATTGCTCATGAAGCCATCTATTTTGTGAAGTGTAATAGTCCCTCCTGCATCAAAGCACCCCCACAACATGATGCTGCCACCCCCATGCTTCACAGTCGGGATGGTGTTCTTCGGCTCGCAAGCCTCCCCCTTCTCCTCCAAACATAACGATGGACATTATGGCCAGACAGTTCTATTTTTGTTTCATCAGACCAGAGGATATTTCTCCAAAAAGTACAATCTTTGTCCCCATGTGCAGTTGCAAACCGTAGTCTGGCTTTTTTATGGCGGTTTTGGAGCAGTGGCTTCTTCCATGCTGAGCGGCCTTTCAGGTTATGTCGATATAGGACTTGTTTTACTGTGGATATAGATCATTTTGTACCTGTTTCCTCCAGCATCTTCACAAGGTCCTTTGCTGTTGTTCTGGGATTAATTTGCACTTTTCTCACCAAAGTACGTCCATGTCTAGGAGACAGAACGCGTCTCCTACCTGAGCGGTACGACGGCTGCGTGGTCCCATGGTGTTTATACTTGCGTACTATTGTTTGTACAGATGGACGTGGTACCTTCAGGCATTTGGAAATTGCTCCCAAGGATGAACCAGACTTGTGGAGGTCTACAATTTTTTTCTGAGGCCTTGGCTGATTTCTTTTGATTTTTATCATGATGTCAAGCAAAGAGGCACTGAGTTTGAAGGTAGGCCTTGAAATACATCCACAGGTACTCCTCCAATTGACTCAAATGATGTCAATTAGCCTATCAGAAGCTTCTAAAGCCATGACATAATTTTCTGGAATTTTCCAAGCTGTTTAAATGCACAGTCAACTTAGTGTATGTAAACTTCTGACCCACTGGAATTGTGATACAGTGAAAGTGAAATAATCTGTCTGTAAACAATTGTTGAAAAAATTACTTGTGTCATGCACCGACTTGTCAAAACTATATTTTTTTCACAAGAAATGCGTGGAGTGGTTGACAAACACGTTTTAATGACTCCAACCTGAGTGTATGTAAACTTCCTACCATGGGCACTACCTCATCCTACCACTTTCCCCATGGGCACTACCTCATCCTACCACTCTCCCAATGGGCACTACCTCATCCTACCACTCTCCCCATGGGCACTACCTCATCCTACCACTCTCCCCATGGGCACTACCTCATCCTACCACTCTCCCAATGGGCACTACCTCATCCTACCACTCTCCCCATGTGCACTACCTCATCCTACCACTCTCCCAATGGGCACTACCTCATCCTACCACTCTCCCCATGTGCACTACCTCATCATCATCCTACCACTTTCCTCATGGGCACTACCTCATCATCATCCTACCACATTCCCCATGGGCACTACCTCATCATCATCCTACCACATTCATCATGGGCACTACCTCATCATCATCCTACCACATTTGTCATTGGCACTACCTCATTATCATCCTACCACATTGCTCATGGGCACTACCTCATCATTCTCTCCTCCCCAGACTGCAGGCTCGTATCGCTCACCGGATCCGGGAGCTGGAGAGTCTACCTGGAGCTCTGCCTCCGGACCTGAGGAGTAAAGCCACGGTGGAACTCAAGGCTTTGAGACTTCTCAACTTCCAACGACAGGTATGACGTTATCTCAGCATAAACTGTAGGCTACACTAACATCTAGACCCAGACAAACAACACTCAGACAAACAATTGAAAGACACCAGCCCATCATTGACATGTATTGGATAGTTATTGTAGCTGGTTACCATTTTCCTAATTTCATACATATTCTACCTCTCCTCCTATAGCTGCGTCAGGATGTGGTCCAGTGTATGCGTAGAGACACCACCCTGGAGACGGCCCTGAACTCCAAGGCTTACAA
The DNA here is from genome assembly GCF_018296145.1 of Oncorhynchus tshawytscha. NCBI lineage: Eukaryota > Metazoa > Chordata > Actinopteri > Salmoniformes > Salmonidae > Oncorhynchus > Oncorhynchus tshawytscha. The sequence goes on along the minus strand of NC_056440.1, from coordinate 369,995 downwards.
GAGGAGCAAGCGCCAGACGCTGAGGGAGGCTCGCATGACCGAGAAACTGGAGAAACAGCAGAAGATGGAGCAGGAGAGGAAACGCAGACAGAAACACCAGGTGAGTGAACTCTCTGGACCATTACCTGTTCCATCTTCTGCTGAACAAACTCTGTTCAAACAGCTAACACACACAGACACACAAGACATGCCACCAGAGGTCTCGTCACAGTCCCCAAGTCCAGAACAGACTCTGGGAAGCACACAGTACTACAAGTCTCTTTCACATCAGATAACCCAAGATAGCAGTAAAATCTGATTAATACCACACACACACACACGCACTCCTCAATGCCATAGGATGAATCTCGGAACATATTCCAGTCGGAGTAAAACAGAAGTACAGCGGCGGTGGTTTGGGCCCATTGCTTCTGGAGGAATTCCTTTTCTTGGCAGATGGTGGTGGACTCACTCCATCGTTCCAGTCATCATCTCCCCCATTTTTGTCAGGTTGGATGGGTGAAGGGCAGAGGCTACCCATGTACCCCCACCCTATAAGCTATAATATATATAGGTACCCCCCAGTCCCCACTTTTCATCCAACCCCTATTCAATGAACTGAATTGATCTTCACCCCACCCAGCGCATATAGCGGATTTTGGCACAGATAGTTGGAAAAGTGGCACAGATAGCTGGAAAAGGGGGACATGTGTCCATTTTTAGAGACAGACTAAGCATAATAATATCAATAGTAAAACACCTCCAATGGGTAACATATATTTACATTAAATAAAGTTGCTGAAACATTTTATTTATGGTTTTTCCCCCTCTGTTTCACAGCCCTAATAATGTGTTCCCCTCTGTTTCACAGCCCTAATAATGTGTTCCCCCTCTGTGTCACAGCCCTAATAATGTGTTCCCCTCTGTTTCACAGCCCTAATAATGTTCCCCCTCTGTTTCACAGCCCTAATAATGTTCCCCCTCTGTTTCACAGCCCTAATAATGTTCCCCCCCTCTGTTTCACAGCCCTAATAATGTGTTCCCCCTCTGTTTCACAGCCCTAATAATATGTTCCCCCTGTTTTCACAGCCCTAATAATATGTTCCCCCTGTTTTCACAGCCCTAATAATGTGTTCCCCCTCTGTTTCACAGCCCTAATAATGTGTTCCCCCTCTGTGTCACAGCCCTAATAATGTTCCCCCTCTGTGTCACAGCCCTAATAATGTGTTCCCCTCTGTTTCACAGCCCTAATAATGTTCCCCCTGTTTTACAGCCCTAATAATGTGTTCCCCTTTGTTTCACAGCCCTAATAATGTGTTCCCCTCTGTTTCACAGCCCTGATAATGTTCCCCCTCTGTTTCACAGCCCTAATAATGTGTTCCCCTTTGTTTCACAGCCCTAATAATGTGTTCCCCCTCTGTTTCACAGCCCTAATAATGTGTTCCCCCTCTGTTTCACAGCCCTAATAATGTGTTCCCCTCTGTTTCACAGCCCTAATAATGTGTTCCCCCTCTGTTTCACAGCCCTAATAATGTGTTCCCCTCTGTTTCACAGCCCTAATAATGTTCCCCCTCTGTTTCACAGCCCTAATAATGTGTTTCCCCTCTGTTTCACAGCCCTAATAATGTGTTCCCCCTGTGTTTCACAGCCCTAATAATGTGTTCCCCTCTGTTTCACAGCCCTAATAATGTGTTCCCCCTCTGTTTCACAGCCCTAATAATGTGTTCCCCTCTGTTTCACAGCCCTAATAATGTGTTCCCCCTCTGTTTCACAGCCCTGATAATGTTCCCCCTCTGTTTCACAGCCCTAATAATGTGTTCCCCCTCTGTTTCACAGCCCTAATAATGTGTTCCCCCTCTGTTTCACAGCCCTAATAATGTGTTCCCCTCTGTTTCACAGCCCTAATAATGTGTTCCCCCTCTGTTTCACAGCCCTAATAATGTGTTCCCCTCTGTTTCACAGCCCTAATAATGTGTTCCCCCTCTGTTTCACAGCCCTAATAATGTGTTCCCCCTCTGTTTCACAGCCCTAATAATGTGTTCCCCCTCTGTTTCACAGCCCTAATAATGTGTTCCCCCTCTGTTTCACAGCCCTAATAATGTGTCCCCCTCTGTTTCACAGCCCTAATAATGTGTTCCCCCTCTGTTTCACAGCCCTAATAATGTGTTCCCCCTCTGTTTCACAGCCCTAATAATGTGTTCCCCCTCTGTTTCACAGCCCTAATAATGTGTTCCCCCTCTGTTTCACAGCCCTAATAATGTGTTCCCCCTCTGTTTCACAGCCCTAATAATGTGTTCCCCCTCTGTTTCACAGCCCTAATAATGTGTTCCCCCTCTGTTTCACAGCCCTAATAATGTGTTCCCCCTCTGTTTCACAGCCCTAATAATGTGTTCCCCCTCTGTTTCACAGCCCTAATAATGTGTTCCCCCTCTGTTTCACAGCCCTAATAATGTGTCCCCCTCTGTTTCACAGCCCTAATAATGTGTTCCCCCTCTGTTTCACAGCCCTAATAATGTGTTCCCCTCTGTTTCACAGCCCTAATAATGTGTTCCCCTCTGTTTCACAGCCCTAATAATGTGTTCCCCTCTGTTTCACAGCCCTAATAATGTGTTCCCCCTCTGTTTCACAGCCCTAATAATGTGTCCCCCCTCTGTTTCACAGCCCTAATAATGTGTTCCCCTCTGTTTCACAGCCCTAATAATGTGTTCCCCTCTGTTTCACAGCCCTAATAATGTGTTCCCCTCTGTTTCACAGCCCTAATAATGTGTCCCCCTCTGTTTCACAGCCCTAATAATGTGTTCCCCCTCTGTTTCACAGCCCTAATAATGTGTTCCCCCTCTGTTTCACAGCCCTAATAATGTGTTCCCCCTCTGTTTCACAGCCCTAATAATGTGTTCCCCCTCTGTTTCACAGCCCTAATAATGTGTTCCCCTCTGTTTCACAGCCCTAATAATGTGTCCCCCTCTGTTTCACAGCCCTAATAATGTGTTCCCCCTCTGTTTCACAGCCCTAATAATGTGTCCCCCTCTGTTTCACAGCCCTAATAATGTGTTCCCCCTCTGTTTCACAGCCCTAATAATGTGTTCCCCCTCTGTTTCACAGCCCTAATAATGTGTTCCTCTGTTTCACAGCCCTAATAATGTGTCCCCCTCTGTTTCACAGCCCTAATAATGTGTTCCCCCTCTGTTTCACAGCCCTAATAATGTGTCCCCCTCTGTTTCACAGCCCTAATAATGTGTTCCCCCTCTGTTTCACAGCCCTAATAATGTGTCCCCCTCTGTTTCACAGCCCTAATAATGTGTTCCCCCTCTGTTTCACAGCCCTAATAATGTGTCCCCCTCTGTTTCACAGCCCTAATAATGTGTCCCCCTCTGTTTCACAGCCCTAATAATGTGTCCCCCTCTGTTTCACAGCCCTAATAATGTGTCCCCCTCTGTTTCACAGCCCTAATAATGTGTTCCCCCTCTGTTTCACAGCCCTAATAATGTGTTCCCCTCTGTTTCACAGCCCTAATAATGTGTTCCCCTCTGTTTCACAGCCCTAATAATGTGTTCCCCCTCTGTTTCACAGCCCTAATAATGTGTTCCTCTGTTTCACAGCCCTAATAATGTGTCCCCCTCTGTTTCACAGCCCTAATAATGTGTTCCCCTGTGTTTCACAGCCCTAATAATGTGTCCCCCTCTGTTTCACAGCCCTAATAATGTGTTCCCCCCCTCTGTTTCACAGCCCTAATAATGTGTCCCCCTCTGTTTCACAGCCCTAATAATGTGTTCCCCCTCTGTTTCACAGCCCTAATAATGTGTCCCCCTCTGTTTCACAGCCCTAATAATGTGTTCCCCTCTGTTTCACAGCCCTAATAATGTGTTTGGTAACATGTTCTTTCTTTGTCGCGCTCTCAGGAGTATCTGAACAGCATCCTGCAGCATGCCAAGGACTTTAAGGACTACCACCGCTCTATCACTGCCAAGATGCAGAAGCAGAACAAGGCCATCACCACCTGGCACACTAACACAGAGAGAGAACAGAAGAAAGAGACAGAGAGGATTGAGAAGGAGAGGATGAGGAGACTCATGGTGAGTTAGACGAGAGGGTGAAGAGGGGAGGAGACTCATGGTGAATAGAGGAGAGGATGAAGAGGGGAGGAGACTCATGGTGAATAGAGGAGAGGATGAAGAGGGGAGGAGACTCATGGTGAGTTAGAGGAGAGGGTGAAGAGGGGAGGAGACTCATGGTGAGTTAGACGAGAGGATGATGAGGAGGAGAGGATGAAGAGGGGAGGAGACTCCTGGTGAGTTAGAGGAGAGGACAAAGAGGGGGAGGAGACTCATGGTGAATAGAGGAGAGGATGAAGGGGGTGGAGACTCATGGTGAATAGAGGAGAGGATGAAGAGGGGAGGAGACTCATGGTGAATAGAGGAGAGGATGAAGGGGGAGACTGGAGACTCATGGTGAATAGAGGAGAGGATGAAGAGGGAGGAGACTCATGGTGAATAGAGGAGAGGATGAAGAGGGGAGGAGACTCATGGTGAATAGAGGAGAGGATGAAGAGGGGAGGAGACTCATGGTGAGTTAGAGGAGAGGATGAAGAGGGGAGGAGATTCATGGTGAGTTAGAGGGGAGGAGACTCATGGTGAATTAGAGGAGAGGATGAAGAGGGGAAGAGACTCATGGTGAGTTAGAGGGGAGGAGACTCATGGTGAATTAGAGAGAGGATGAAGAGGAGATGATGTTAGAAGAGGATGAGAGGAGGAGATCATGAGAAGAGGGGAGGAGACTCATGGTGAATAGAGGAGAGGATGAAGAGGGGAGAGACTCATGGTGAGTTAGAGGAGAGGATGAAGAGGGGAGGAGACTCCTGGTGAGTTAGAGGGGAGGAGACTCATGGTGAATTAGAGGAGAGGATGAAGAGGGGAAGAGACTCATGGTGAGTTAGAGTAGAGGATGATGAGGAGGAGATGATGAAGAGGGGAAGAGAATCATGGTGAGTTAGAAGAGAGGATGATGAGGGAGAGATGAAGAGGGGAGAAGACTCGTGGTGAGTTAGAGGAGAGGATGAAGAGGGGAGGAGACTCATGGTGAGTTAGAGGAGAGGATGAAGAGGGGAAGAGACTCATGGTGAGTTAGAGTAGAGGATGATGAGGAGGAGATGATGAAGAGGGGAAGAGAATCATGGTGAGTTAGAAGAGAGGATGATGAGGAGAGGATGAAGAGGGGAGAAGACTCGTGGTGAGTTAGAGGAGAGGATGAAGAGGGGAGGAGACTCATGGTGAGTTAGAGGAGAGGATGATGAGGAGGAGAGGATGAAGAGGGGAGACTCATGGTGAGTTAGAGGAGAGGATGAAGAGGGGAGGAGACTCATGGTGAGTTAGAGGATGAAGAGGGGAGGAGACTCATGGTGAGTTAGAGGAGAGGATGAAGAGGAGAAGAGACTCATGGTGAGTTAGAGGATGATGAGAGGATGAGGAGGAGAGGATGAAGAGGGGAAGAGACTCATGGTGAGTTAGGTGAGTTAGAGGAGGAGGGAAGAGGAGACTCATGGTGAGTTAGAAGAGGGAGAGGATGAAGAGAGGATGAAGAGGGGAGGGAGAGACTCATGGTGAGTTAGAGGAGAGGATGAAGAGGGGAGGAGACTCATGGTGAGTTAGAGGAGAGAGAGGGGAGGATGAAGAGGGGAGGAGACTCATGGTGAGTTAGAGAGATGAAGAGGGGAGGAGACTCATGGTGAAGGAGAGAGGAGAGGATGAAGAGGGGAGGAGACTCATGGTGAATTAGAGGAGAGGATGAAGAGGGGAGAAGACTCATGGTGAGTTAGAGGAGAGGATGAAGAGGGGAGAAGAGACTCATGGTGAGTTAGAGGAGAGGATGAGGAGAGGAGGGGAGACTGAGTTAGAGGGGAGACTCATGGTGAGTTAGAGGAGAGGATGAAGAGGGATGAGGAGATGATGAAGAGAGAATCATGGTGAGTTAGAGGAGGATGAAGAGGGGAGGAGACTGATGAGAGGGGAAGAGGGGATCATGGTGAGTTAGAGGAGATGAGGAGGATGAGGAGATGAAGAGGATGAGACTCATGAGAGAAGAGGGGAGGAGACTCATGGTGAGTTAGAGGATGATGATGAGAGAAGATCATGGTGAGTTAGAGGAGAGGATGAAGAGGGGAAGAGACTCATGGTGAGTTAGAGGAGAGGATGAAGGGGGAGACTCATGAGAGGAGAGGAGGATGAGAGGAGATGATCATGGTGGGTTAGAAGAGAGGATGATGAGGAGAGGATGAAGAGGGGAGAAGACTCGTGGTGAGTTAGAGGAGAGGATGAAGAGGGGAGGAGACTCATGGTGAGTTAGAGGAGAGGATGATGAGGAGGAGAGGATGAAGAGGGGAGACTCGTGGTGAGTTAGAGGAGAGGATGAAGAGGGGAGGAGACTCATGGTGAGTTAGAGGATGAAGAGGGGAGGAGACTCATGGTGAGTTAGAGGAGAGGATGATGAGGAGAAGAGACTCATGGTGAGTTAGAGGATGATGAGAGGATGAGGAGGAGAGGATGAAGAGGGGAAGAGACTCATGGTGAGTTAGAGGAGAGGATGAAGAGGGGAGGAGACTCATGGTGAGTTAGAGGAGAGGATGAAGAGGAGAGGATGAAGAGGGGAGGAGACTCATGGTGAGTTAGAGGAGAGGATGAAGAGGGGAGAAGAGACTCATGGTGAGTTAGAGGAGAGGATGATGAGGAGGGATGAGAGGGAGAGAAGAGGGAGAGACTCATGGTGAGTTAGAGGAGAGGATGATGAGGAGGAGAGGATGAAGAGGGGAAGAGACTCATGGTGAATTAGAGGAGAGGATGAAGAGGAGAAGAGACTCATGGTGAGTTAGAGGAGAGGATGATGAGGAGGAAGGACTCATGGTGAATTAGAGGAGAGGATGAAGAGGGGAAGAGACTCATGGTGAGTTAGAGGGGAGGAGACTCATGGTGAATTAGAGGAGAGGATGAAGAGGGGAGGAGACTCATGGTGAGTTAGAGGAGTGGATGATGAGGAGGAGAGGATGAAGAGGAGAAGAGACTCATGGTGAGTTGGAGGAGAGGATGAAGAGGGGAAGAGACTCATGGTGAATTAGAGGAGAGGATGAAGAGGGGAAGAGACTCATGGTGAGTTAGAGGAGAGGATGAAGAGTGGAGGAGATTCATGGTGAGTTAGCGGAGAGGATGATGAGGAGGAGAGGATAAAGAGGGGAAGAGACTCATGTTGAATTAGAGGAGAGGATGAAGAGGGGAAGAGACTCATGGTGAGTTAGAGGAGAGGATGAAGAGTGGAGGAGATTCATGGTGAGTTAGCGGAGAGGATGATGAGGAGGAGAGGATGAAGAGGGGAAGAGACTCATGGTGAGTTAGAGAAGGGGATGATTAGAAGTAGAGGGGAGGAGGAGAGGATGAGGAGGGGAGGATGAGAAGTAGAGGATGAGGAGGGGAGGAGATGAGGATGAGGGAAGGATGAGGAGGGATACAGGAAGCTTTTAAAGTTAGTCCCTTTTGTTTCCCCTGTTGACCTCTAACCTTTAAACCCCCTGTCTGTGCAGGCGGAGGATGAGGAGGGCTACAGGAAGCTGATCGACCAGAAGAAGGACAAGCGTCTGGCGTATCTGCTGCAGCAGACTGACGAGTACGTAGCTAACCTCACTGACCTAGTCTACGAACACAAGGCTGCACAGGCAGCCAACATGAAGAAGAAGAAGAAGAAGCAGAAGAAGAAGGTGAGAGTTCTACACAGGTCACAGTTCAAATCTGGAGACCCAATGATATCTGTCTGGGGAAGCACTGATACCATGTTAGCAACATCATTATAGATCTGTGAGATTTAGTGCTGTGTCACTAGCAGCTTCATGTTAATGTACCTGTGCTCACCTGTCCTGTCCTATCTGACCCATAGAATATTGATGAGAGCGGGGAAGGGATGAGTGGCATCGGGCCTGACGGGGAGGTAAGAATATAACACAACTCTATAGACTGAATGTTGATGGTCCTGAAACATCTCTTTGTACCAGTTTGATTGACTTCTGTAGTGGCTAAATAAGTGTGTTTTCCCTCCAGTCCATGGATGATGTCTGTAGTAATAGTGTGTTGTCCCTACAGCCCATGGATGATGTCTGTAGTAATAGTGTGTTGTCCCTACAGCCCATGGATGATGTCTGTAGTAAGAGTGTGTTGTCCCTACAGCCCATGGATGATGTCTGTAGTAATAGTGTGTTGTCCCTCCAGTCCATGGATGATGTCTGTAGTAATAGTGTGTTGTCCCTCCAGCCCATGGATGATGTCTGTGGTAATAGTGTGTTGTCCCTCCAGCCCATGGATGATGTCTGTAGTAATAGTGTGTTGTCCCTCCAGCCCATGGATGATGTCTGTAGTAATAGTGTGTTGTCCCTCCAGCCCATGGATGATGTCTGTGGTAATAGTGTGTTGTCCCTCCAGCCCATGGATGATGTCTGTAGTAATAGTGTGTTGTCCCTCCAGCCCATGGATGATGTCTGTGGTAAGAGTGTGTTGTCCCTACAGCCCATGGATGATGTCTGTGGTAATAGTGTGTTGTCCCTCCAGTCCATGGATGATGTCTGTAGTAATAGTGTGTTGTCCCTCCAGTCCATGGATGATGTCTGTAGTAATAGTGTGTTGTCCCTCCAGCCCATGGATGATGTCTGTGGTAATAGTGTGTTGTCCCTCCAGCCCATGGATGATGTCTGTAGTAATAGTGTGTTGTCCCTCCAGCCCATGGATGATGTCTGTAGTAATAGTGTGTTGTCCCTCCAGACCATGGATGATGTCTGTGGTAATAGTGTGTTGTCCCTCCAACCCATGGATGATGTCTGTAGTAATAGTGTGTTGGCCCTCCAGCCCACGGATGATGTCTATGGTAATAGTGTGTTGTCCCTCCAGTCCATGGATGATGTCTGTAGTAATAGTGTGTTGTCCCTCCAGTCCATGGATGATGTCTGTGGTAATAGTGTGTTGTCCCTCCAGTCCATGGATGATGTCTGTGGTAATAGTGTGTTGTCCCTCCAGCCCATGGATGATGTCTGTAGTAATAGTGTGTTGTCCCTCCAGCCCATGGATGATGTCTGTGGTAATAGTGTGTTGTCCCTCCAGCCCATGGATGATGTCTGTGGTAATAGTGTGTTGTCCCTCCAGCCCATGGTGATGTCTGTAGTAATAGTGTGTTGTCCCTCCAGCCCATGGATGATGTCTGTAGTAATAGTGTGTTGTCCCTCCAGCCCATGGATGATGTCTGTAGTAATAGTGTGTTGTCCCTCCAGCCCATGGATGATGTCTGTATGTAATAGTGTGTTGTCCCTCCAGCCCATGGATGATGTCTGTAGTAATAGTGTGTTGTCCCTCCAGCCCATGGATGATGTCTGTAGTAATAGTGTGTTGTCCCTCCAGACCCATGGATGATGTCTGTGGTAATAGTGTGTTGTCCCTCCAACCCATGGATGATGTCTGTAGTAATAGTGTGTTGTCCCTCCAGCCCATGGATGATGTCTGTAGTAATAGTGTGTTGTCCCTCCAGCCCATGGATGATGTCTGTAGTAATAGTGTGTTGTCCCTACAGCCCATGGATGAGAGCAGTCAGATGAGTGAGCTGCCAGTCAAAGTGATCCAGACAGAAACAGGGAAGGTTCTGCAGGGGCTCGACGCCCCCAAGTCCTCACAGTTGGAGGCCTGGCTAGAGATGAACCCTGGGTAAGACACATGAGAACGTCCTGCATTATGGATCGTTTCTAGTTTGTTGTATCATTTTGTTTGACTTGTAACCCATCATTTTCCTTCTTTTGAACTCAGATATGAAGTAGCCCCAAGGTCAGACAGTGAGGAGAGCGGCTCAGAGTTTGAGGACGAGGTGAGTCTCATCTCTGTAAAGCTGACAGCCCATAGAGTTTAGAGGTCGACCGGTTAATCAAGCATTTCGCTACACTCGCATTAACATCTGCTAACCATGTGTATGTGACAAATAAAATTTGATTTGATTTAATCGAAATCGAATCGAAATGTTCTCATGTTCTGAGCAAGGAACTTAAACGTTAGCTTTCTTACATGGCACATATTTTACATGGCACACATTTTTACATGGCACTTATTACTTTCTTCTCCAACACTTTGCTTTTGCATAATTTAAACCAAATTGAACATGTTTCATTACTTATTTGAGGCTAAATTGATTTTATTGATGTTTTATATTAAGTTAAAATAAGTGTTAATTCAGTATTGTTGTAATTGTCATTATTACAAATAAAAACAATCGGCCGATTAATCGGTATCGGCTTTTTTGGTCCTTCAATAATCGGCACCGCCGTTGAAAAATTATAATCGGTCGACCTCTAATAGATTTATATTGAGTCAAACCCCACTACACCAGACCTCTACACAATGACAGCCCACTACTCCCCTCAGCTGTCAGCTCCTACAGATGTCTGACTCCTTTTGTCTTTACTTAGCTTCATTAGAGCTTCAAACAGCCTCCCTGTCATCTTCCCATCTTCCTAAGTATGTCCTCTGTGGAGGAGCTTTTAACGCACAGTGCCGTGAAAGAGTATTTGCCCCCTTTCTGATTTTCTTTTTTTGCATATTTTTGCTACTGAATGTTGTCAGATCTTCAGTCGAAACCTAATATTAGATAAAGGGAACCTGAGTTTACAAATAACAAAAAAAATGATACTTATTTTATTTATTTAATTAACAAAGTTATGCAACAACTAAGTGGTCCAGGTCCTGAGGCAGCAGAGCATCCCCAAACCATCACACTACCACCACCATGCTGGACCCCAAACCATCACACTACCACCACCATGCTGGACCCCAAACCATCACACTACCACCACCATGCTGGACCCCAAACCATCACACTACCACCACCATGCTGGACCCCAAACCATCACACTACCACCACCACGCTGGATCCCAAACCATCACACTACCATCACGCTGGACCCCAAACCATCACACTACCACCACCATGCTGGACCCCAAACCATCACACTACCACCACCATGCTGGACCCCAAACCATCACACTACCACCACCATGCTGGACCCCAAACCATCACACTACCACCACCATGCTGGACCCCAAACCATCACACTACCATCACGCTGGACCCCAAACCATCACACTACCACCACCATGCTGGACCCCAAACCATCACACTACCACCACCATGCTGGACCCCAAACCATCACACTACCACCACCATGCTGGACCCCAAACCATCACACTACCACCACCATGCTGGACCCCAAACCATCACACTACCACCACCATGCTGGACCCCAAACCATCACACTACCACCACCACGCTGGATCCCAAACCATCACACTACCAACACCATGCTGGACCCCAAACCATCACACTACCACCACCATGCTGGACCCCAAACCATCACACTACCACCACCATGCTGGACCCCAAACCATCACACTACCACTACCATGCTGGACCCCAAACCATCACACTACCACCACCATGCTGGACCCCAAACCATCACACTACCATCACCATGCTGGACCCCAAACCATCACACTACCACCACCATGCTGGACCCCAAACCATCACACTACCACCACCATGCTGGACCCCAAACCATCACTCTACCAACATCACACTTGACCATTGATATGAGGTTCTTACTGTGGAGTGTTTGGTTTTAGGCCAGGCATAATGGGACCCATCTCGTCCAAAAAGTTATACTTTTGACTCATCTGTCCATAGAACATGCTACTAAGAGCAAATTTGAGTCAACGTTTTGGACGAGATGGGTCCCATTATGCCTGGTAAAAACTAAACACAGCATTCCACAGTAACTTTGTTTATGAAATAAATTAAATAAGTATGTCATTGTTGTGTTAATTTGTTCACTCAGGTTCCCTTTATCTAATATTAGGTTTTGGTTGAAGAGCTGATAACATTCAGTATCAAAAATATGCAAAAGTAGAGAACATTTGAAAGGGGAAAATACTTTTTCACTGCACTGTAGTAAAACCCTTTCTGTGTGGTTCAGGATGAAGAGGAGGTCCCAGGAGTGTCCAGCCGGCCAGACTCTCAGTCTGAGGAGAAGAAGATCATCAATCCCAACAGTGGCGAGTTCCCAGAGAAAGTAACCAAGCACATTATCGAGTAGGTCTCCCTTTCATACCCTAACCCTAACCTCTGACCCCTAACCCAAGCACATCATCGAGTAGGTCTCCCTTTCATAGGTCTCCCTGGTGTTTTGTGGGTACTATTTAATGAAGCTGCCAGTTGAGGACTTGTGAAGCGTCTGTTTCTCAAACTAGACACGAATGTACTTGTGCTCAGTTGTGCACCGGGCCCTCCCACTCCTCTTTCTATTCTGGTTAGGGCCAGTTTGCGCTGTTCTGTGAAGGGAGTAGTACACAGTGTTGTACAAGATCTTCAGTTTCTTGCCAATTTATTGCATGTAATAGCCTTCATTTCTCAGAACAAGAATAGACTGACGAATTTCAGAAGAAAGTTCTTTGTTTCTGCCCATGTTGAGCCTGAAATCGAACCCACAAATGCTGATGCTCCAGATACTTAACTAGTCTAAAGAAGGCCCGTTTTATTGCTTCTTTAATCAGAACAACAGTTTTCAGCTGTGCTAACATAATTGCAAAAGTGTTCTCTAATGATCAATTAGCCTTTTAAAATGATAAACTTGGATTAGCTAACACAACGTGTCATTGGAACACAGGAGTGATGGTTGCTGATAATGGGCCTCTGTAGATATTCCATGAAAATCAGCAGTTTGCTGCTACAATAGTCATTTACAACATTAACAATGTCTACACTGTATTTCTGATCACTTTGATGTTATTTTAATGGACAAAAAAGGTGCTTTTCTTTCAAAAACAAGAACATTTCTAAGTGACCCCAAACACGGTAGTGTACATACTTTGACTTAGACTTAAAGCATTGCGCAACCTCATGGGTAAGCTATAGGCATTGTCTTTCAGCTGAAAGAAAGTGAATTTCAGCTCTTTTGGGCATTAAAAATAGGTCATTAACATATGTTTTATACATCTTAGGTCTGCAAAGCAGGATGTTGATGATGAGTACACGGTGCCAGAGACTGAACTGACCATCTTCCAGCAGTCCTACTACGGTGTGGCTCACGCCATCATTGAGAGGGTCGACAAACAGTCTTCGCTGCTCATCAACGGCATGCTCAAACACTACCAGGTAAACCTAGCTCAAACACTGCCAGGTAGACCTAGCTGAAATACTACCAGGCTCAAACACTACCAGGTAAACCTACCTCAAACACTACCAGGTAAACCTAGCACAAACACTACCAGGTAAACCTACCTCAAACACTACCAGGTAAACCTACCTCAAACACTACCAGGTAAACCTAGCTCAAACACTACCAGGTAAACCTAGCTCAAACACTACCAGGTAAACCTAGCTCAAACACTACCAGGTAAACCTAGCTCAAACACTACCAGGTAAACCTAGCTCAAACACTACCAGGTAAACCTAGCTCAAACACTACCAGGTAAACACTACCAGGTAAACCTAGCTCAAACACTACCAGGTAAACCTAAAACACTACCAGGTAAACCTAGCTCAAACACTACCAGGTAAACCTACCTCAAACACTACCAGGTAAACCTAGCTCAAACACTACCAGGTAAACCTAGCTCAAACACTACCAGGTAAACCTAGCTCAAACACTACCAGGTAAACCTAGCTCAAACACTACCAGGTAAACCTAGCTCAAACACTACCAGGTAAACCTAGCTCAAACACTACCAGGTAAACCTAGCTCAAACACTACCAGGTAAACCTAGCTCAAACACTACCAGGCTCAAACACTACCAGGTAAACCTAGCTCAAACACTACCAGGTAAACCTAGCTCAAACACTACCAGGTAAACCTAGCTCAAACACTACCAGGTAAACCTAGCTCAAACACTACCAGGTAAACCTAGCTCAAACACTACCAGGTAAACCTAGCTCAAACACTACCAGGTAAACCTAGCTCAAACACTACCAGGTAAACCTAGCTCAAACACTACCAGGTAAACCTACCTCAAACACTACCAGGTAAACCTAGCTCAAACACTACCAGGTAAACCTACTCAAACACTAAAACCTAGCCTAGGTAAACTCAAACACTACCAGGTAAACCTAGCTCAAACACTACCAGGTAAACCTAGCTCAAACACTACCAGGTAAACCTAGCTCAAACACTACCAGGTAAACCTAGCTCAAACACTACCAGGTAAACACTACCAGCTCAAACACTACCAGGTAAACCTAGCTCAAAAACACTCAAACCAGGTAAACCTAGCTCAAACACTACCAGGTAAACCAAACACTAGCTCAAACACTACCAGGTAAACCTAGCTCAAACACTACCAGGTAAACCTAGCTCAAACACTACCAGGTAAACCTCAAACACTACCAGCTCAAACACTACCAGGTAAACCTAGCTCAAACACTACCAGGTAAACCTAGCTCAAACTGAAATACCCAGGCTCAAACACTACCAGGTAAACCTAGCTCAAACACTACCAGGTAAACCTAGCTCAAACACTACCAGGTAAACCTAGCTCAAACACTACCAGGTAAACCTAGCTCAAACACTACCAGGTAAACCTAGCTCAAACACTACCAGGTAAACCTAGCTCTCAAACACTAAACCAGGTAAACCTAGCTCAAACACTACCAGGTAAACCTAGCTCAAACACTACCAGGTAAACCTAGCTCAAACACTACCAGGTAAACCTCAAACACTACCAGGTAAACCTAGCTCAAACACTACCAGGTAAACCTAGCTCAAACACTACCAGGTAAACCTAGCTCAAACACTACCAGGTAAACCTCCTAGCTCAAAACACTACCAGGTAAACCTAGCTCAAACACTACCAGGTAAACCTCAAACACTACCAGGTAAACCTAGCTCAAACACTACCAGGTAAACCTAGCTCAAACACTACCAGGTAAACCTAAACCTAGCTCAAACACTAGGTAAACCTAGCTCAAACACTACCAGGTAAACCTAGCTCAAACACTACCAGGTAAACCTAGCTCAAACACTACCAGGTAAACCTACCCTAGCTCAAACACTACCAGGTAAACCTAGCTCAAACACTACCAGGTAAACCTAGCTCAAACACTACCAGGTAAACCTAGCTCAAACACTACCAGGTAAACCTAGCTCAAACACTACCAGGTAAACCTAGCTCAAACACTACCAGGTAAACCTAGCTCAAACACTACCAGGTAAACCTAGCTCAAACACTACCAGGTAAACCTAGCTCAAACACTACCAGGTAAAACACTACCAGGTAAACCTAGCTCAAACACTACCAGGTAAACCTAGCTCAGCTCAAACACTACCAGGTAAACCTAGCTCAAACACTACCAGGTAAACCTAGCTCAAACACTACCAGGTAAACCTAGCTCAAACACTACCAGGTAAACTCAAACACTACCAGGTAAACCTAGCTCAAACACTACCAGGTAAACCTAGCTCAAACACTACCAGGTAAACCTAGCTCAAACACTACCAGGTAAACCTAGCTCAAACACTACCAGGTAAACCTAGCTCAAACACTACCAGGTAAACCTAAACTACCAGGTAAACCTAGCTCAAACACTACCAGGTAAACTCAAACACTACCAGGTAAACCTAGCTCAAACACTACCAGGTAAGGGTAAACCTAGCTCAAACACTACCAGGTAAACCTAGCTCAAACACTACCAGGTAAACCTAGCTCAAACACTACCAGGTAAACCTAGCTCAAACACTACCAGGCTCAAACCTAGGTAAACCTCAAACACTACCAGGTAAACCTAGCTCAAACACAGGTAAACCTAGCTCAAACACTACCAGGTAAACCTAGCTCAAACACTACCAGGTAAACCTAGCTCAAACACTACCAGGTAAACCTAGCTCAAACACTACCAGGTAAACCTAGCTCAAACACTACCAGGTAAACCTAAACACTACCAGGTAAACAAACACTACCAGGTAAACCTAGCTCAAACACTACCAGGTAAACCTCTCAAACACTACCAGGTAAACCTAGCTCAAACACTACCAGGTAAACCTAGCTCAAACACTACCAGGTAAACCTAGCTCAAAAACACTACCAGGTAAACCTAGCTCAAACACTACCAGGTAAACCTAGCTCAAACACTACCAGGTAAACCTAGCTCAAACACTACCAGGTAAACCTAGCTCAAACACTACCAGGTAAACCTAGCTCAAACACTACCAGGTAAACCTAGCTCAAACACTACCAGGTAAACCTAGCTCAAACACTACCAGGTCAAACACTACCAGGTAAACCTAGCTCAAACACTAAACCTAGCTCAAACACAGGTAAACCTAGCTCAAACACTACCAGGTAAACCTAGCTCAAACACTACCAGGTAAACCTAGCTCAAACACTACCAGGTAAACCTAGCTCAAACACTACCAGGTAAACCTAGCTCAAACACTACCAGGTAAACCTAGCTCAAACACTACCAGGTAAACCTAGCTCAAACACTACCAGGTAAACCTAGCTCAAACACTACCAGGTAAACCTAGCTCAAACACTACCAGGTAAACCTAAACTCAAACACTAAACACAGGTAAACCTAGCTCAAACACTACCAGGTAAACCTAGCTCAAACACTACCAGGTAAACCTAGCTCAAACACTACCAGGTAAAACCTAGCTCAAACACTACCAGGTAAACCAGGCTCAAACACTAGCCAGGTAAACACTCAAACACTACCAGGTAAACCTAGCTCAAACACTACCAGGTAAACCTAGCTCAAACACTACCAGGTAAACCTAGCTCAAACACTACCAGGTAAACCTAGCTCAAACACTACCAGGTAAACCTAGCTCAAACACTACCAGGTAAACCTAGCTCAAACACTACCAGGTAAACCTAGCTCAAACACTACCAGGTAAACCTAGCTCAAACACTACCAGGTAAACCTAGCTCAAACACTACCAGGTAAACCTAGCTCAAACACTACCAGGTAAACCTAGCTCAAACACTACCAGGTAAACCAAACACTACCAGGTAAACCTAGCTCAAACACTACCAGGTAAACCTAGCTCAAACACTACCAGGTAAACCTAGCTCAAACACTACCAGGTAAACCTAGCTCAAACACTACCAGGTAAACCTAGCTCAAACACTACCAGGTAAACCTAGCTCAAACACTACCAGGTAAAACACTACCAGGTAAACCTCAAACACTACCAGGTAAACCTAGCTCAAACACTACCAGGCTCAAACTACTAAACCTAGCTCAAACACTACCAGGTAAACCTAGCTCAAACACTACCAGGTAAACCTAGCTCAAACACTACCAGGTAAACCTAGCTCAAACACTACCAGGTAAACCTACCTCAAACACTACCAGGTAAACCTACCTCAAACACTACCAGGTAAACCTAGCTCAAACACTACCAGGTAAACCTAGCTCAAACACTACCAGGTAAACCTAGCTCAAACACTACCAGGTAAACCTAGCTCAAACACTACCAGGTAAACCTAGCTCAAACACTACCAGGTAGACCTAGCTGAAATACTACCAGGCTCAAACACTACCAGGTAAACCTAGCTCAAACACTACCAGGTAAACCTAGCTCAAACACTACCAGGTAAACCTAGCTCAAACACTACCAGGTAAACCTAGCTCAAACACTACCAGGTAAACCTAGCTCAAACACTACCAGGTAAACCTAGCTCAAACACTACCAGGTAAACCTAGCTCAAACACTACCAGGTAAACCTAGCTCAAACACTACCAGGTAAACCTAGCTCAAACACTAAACTATGCTGATAATGGGCCTACGTAGATATTCCATAAAAAATCAGCACGCGTTTCCAGCTACAATAGTCATTTACAACATTAACAATGTCTACACTGTATTTCTGATCAATTTGATGTTATTTTAATGGCAAAAAATGTGCTTTTCAAATCAAAGTTTATTTGTCACGTGCGCCAAATACAGTGAAATGCTTATTTACAGGCTCGAACCAATAGTGCAAAAAAAATGTGTTAGGTGAACAATAGGTAAGTAAAGAAATAAAACAACAGTAAAAAGACAGGCTATTGTCATGACTCCCACCGAAGGTGGCTCCCCTGCCTGTTCGGGCGGCGGTCGTCGTCGTCGGTCTACTAGCCGCCACCGATCCCCTTTTCTGTTTGTTTGGTCTTATTGGTTGCACCTGTCTCTTATTTTGTTTTTTGATTCAGTCTATTTAAGCCTGTTTTTGTGCGGGCTTGTTTTCTGTTAGTCAGGTTGTGTGTGTAGTGTTCCTGTCCGTTTGTGCCCTGTGTTGGGTAGGACATTTTGATAATTTTCGCCTGTTGTTTTGGGCGTTAGCATTTGGAAGCCGAAATAAAGTCTGGTTTTCCCAGTATCCTCTGCTCTCTGCGTTTGACTCCGCACCCACCACTCCAGGCGTTGTGACAGCTATATACAGTAGAGAGGCTATATACAGTAGAGGGGCTGTATACAGTAGAGAGAATATATACAGTAGAGGGGCTATATACAGTAGAGGGGCTATATACAGTAGAGGGGCTATATACAGTAGAGGGGCTATATACAGTAGAGGGGCTATATACAGTAGAGGGCTATATACAGTAGAGGGGCTATATACAGTAGAGGGGCTATATACAGTAGAGGGGCTATATACAGTAGAGAGGCTATATACAGTAGAGGGGCTATATACAGTAGAGGGGCTATATACAGTAGAGGGTCTATATACAGTAGAGAGGCTATATACAGTAGAGAGGCTAGATACAGTAGAGGGGCTAGATACAGTAGAGGGGCTATATACAGTAGAGGGGCTATATACAGTAGAGGGGCTATATACAGTAGAGGGGCTATATACAGTAGAGAGGCTAGATACAGTAGAGGGGCTAGATACAGTAGAGGGGCTATATACAGTAGAGAGGCTACATACAGACACCGGTTAGTCAGAATTGATTGAGGTAGTATGTACATGTAGATATGGTTAAAGTGACTATGCATATATGATGAATAGAGAGTATCAGTAGCGTAAAAGAGGGTTTGGTGGGTGGTGGGCGGGACACAATGCAGATAGCCCGGTTAGCCAATGTGTGGGAGCACTGGTTGGTCGGCCCAATAGAGGTAGTATGTACATGAATGTACAGTTAAAGTGACTATGCATATATGATGAACAGAGAGAAGCAGCAGTGTAAAAGAGGGATTGGCGGGGGGGGGACACAATGCAAATAGTCCGGGTAGCCATTTAGGGCTTTTCTTTCAAAAACAAGGACATTTCTAAGTGACCCCAAACTTTTGAACGGTAGTGTACATGTAGGTAGAGTTGTTAAAGTGACTATGCATAGATGATAACAGAGAGTAGCAGTATTGTAAAAGAGAGAGGGGGGGTAATGCAAATAGTCCGGGTAGCCGTTTGATTAGATCTTCAGGAGTCTTATAGCTTGGTGGTAGAAGCTGTTTAGAAGCCTTTTGGTCCTAGAGTTGGCGCTCCGGTACCGCTTGCCGTGCGGTAGCAGATGGAGTCTATGACTAGGGTGGCAATTGACAATTTTTTTTTGACAATCGTTGACAATTTTTAGGGCCTTCCTCTGACACCGCCTGGTATAGAGGTCCTGGCTGGCAGGAAGCTTGGCCGTGCGCACTACCCTCTGTAGTGCCTTACGGTTGGAGGCCGGGCAGTTGCCATGCCAGACAGTTATGCAACCAATCAGGATGCTCTCGATGGTGCAGCTGTAGAACCTTTTGAGGATCTGAGTACCCATGCCAAATCTTTTCAGTCTCCTGAGGGGGGAATAGGTTTTGTTGTGCCCTCTTCATGACTGTCTTGGTGTGTTTGGACCATGATGGTTTGTTGGTGATGTGGACACAAAGGAACTTGAAACTCTCAACCTGCTCCACTACAGCCCCGTCGATGAGAATGTGTTCTTTTTCCTGTAGTCCACGATCAGCTCCTTTGTCTTGCTGACGTTGAGGGAGAGGTTGTTACCCTGGCACCACCAGGCCAGGTCTCTGACCTCCTCCCTATAGACGGTCTCATTGTTGTCGGTTATCAGGCCTACCACTTAATGATGGTGTTGGAGTCGTGCCTGGCTATGCAGTAGTGAGTGAACAGGGTGTACAGCAGGGGACTAAGCCGCACCCCTGAGGGGACACAGTCAGAACCTGACTCTGTCTGTGCCTCTGCTTACTACTGCCAGAGTAGCAGCACCCTGATCCGTCCTGTATAGTACTGAGCAAGACAGAGAACCTGACCCACAACAAACAACACATATATTTTTCTGTTCCTCCTGAGGTCAATGGACTGCAGTGGAATTTTGTTCGTGTTTGTGTGTGTCTCAAATGACTTTCCTCTCTGGGTTTCAGGTGCAGGGTCTGGAGTGGAGGGTGTCTCTGTTAACCTCTTCTTCTCTCTGGGTTACAGGTGCAGGGTCTGGAGTGGAGGGTGTCTCTGTTAACATCTTCTTCTCTCTGGGTTACAGGTGCAGGGTCTGGAGTGGAGGGTTTCTCTGTTAACCTCTTCTTCTCTCTGGGTTTCAGGTGCAGGGTCTGGAGTGGAGGGTGTCTCTGTTAACCTCTTCTTCTCTCTGTGTTTTAGGTGGAGGGTGTCTCTGTTAACCTCTTCTTCTCTCTGGGTTTCAGGTGCAGGGTCTGGAGTGGAGGGTGTTTCTGTTAACCTCTTCTTCTCTCTATGTTTTAGGTGCAGGGTCTGGAGTGGAGGGTGTCTGTTAACCTCTTCTTCTCTCTGGGTTTCAGGTGCAGGGTCTGGAGTGGAGGGTGTCTCTGTTAACTTCTTCTTCTCTCTATGTTTTAGGTGGAGGGTGTCTCTGTTAACCTCTTCTTCTCTCTTGTTTTAGGTGCAGGGTCTGGAGTGGAGGGTGTCTCTGTTAACCTCTTCTTCTCTCTGGGTTTCAGGTGCAGGGTCTGGAGTGGAGGGTGTCTCTGTTAACATCTTCTCTCTGGGTTTCAGGTGCAGGGTCTGGAGTGGAGGGTGTCTCTGTTAACATCTTCTTCTCTCTATGTTTTAGGTGCAGGGTCTGGAGTGGAGGGTGTCTCTGTTAACCTCTTCTTCTCTCTATGTTTTAGGTGCAGGGTCTGGAGTGGAGGGTGTCTCTGTTAACATCTTCTTCTCTCTGGGTTTCAGGTGCAGGGTCTGGAGTGGAGGGTGTCTCTGTTAACCTCTTCTTCTCTCTGGGTTACAGGTGCAGGGTCTGGAGTGGAGGGTGTCTCTGTTAACCTCTTCTTCTCTCTGGGTTTCAGGTGCAGGGTCTGGAGTGGAGGGTGTCTCTGTTAACCTCTTTCTTCTCTCTATGTTTTAGGTGCAGGGTCTGGAGTGGAGGGTGTCTCTGTTAACGTCTTCTTCTCTCTATGTTTTAGGTGCAGGGTCTGGAGTGGAGTGTGTCTCTGTTAACTTCTTCTTCTCTCTATGTTTTAGGTGCAGGGTCTGGAGTGGAGGGTGTCTCTGTTAACCTCTTCTTCTCTCTGTGTTTTAGGTGGAGGGTGTCTCTGTTAACCTCTTCTTCTCTCTGGGTTTCAGGTGCAGGGTCTGGAGTGGAGGGTGTCTCTGTTAACCTCTTCTTCTCTCTATGTTTTAGGTGCAGGGTCTGGAGTGGAGGGTGTCTCTGTTAACCTCTTCTTCTCTCTGGGTTTCAGGTGCAGGGTCTGGAGTGGAGGGTGTCTCTGTTAACATCTTCTTCTCTCTATGTTTTAGGTGCAGGGTCTGGAGTGGAGGGTGTCTCTGTTAACATCTTCTTCTCTCTGGGTTTCAGGTGCAGGGTCTGGAGTGGAGGGTGTCTCTGTTAACATCTTCTTCTCTCTATGTTTTAGGTGCAGGGTCTGGAGTGGAGGGTGTGCGCACTACCCTCTTCAGGTCTTGGTGTGTTTCTCTGTTAACCTCTTCTTCTCTCTGGGTTACAGGTGCAGGGTCTGGAGTGGAGGGTGTCTCTGTTAACCTCTTCTTCTCTCTGGGTTTCAGGTGCAGGGTCTGGAGTGGAGGGTGTCTCTGTTAACCTCTTCTTCTCTCTATGTTTTAGGTGCAGGGTCTGGAGTGGAGGGTGTCTCTGTTAACATCTTCTTCTCTCTGGGTTTCAGGTGCAGGGTCTGGAGTGGAGGGTGTCTCTGTTAACCTCTTCTTCTCTCTATGTTTTAGGTGCAGGGTCTGGAGTGGAGGGTGTCTCTGTTAACGTCTTCTTCTCTCTATGTTTTAGGTGCAGGGTCTGGAGTGGAGTGTGTCTCTGTTAACTTCTTCTTCTCTCTATGTTTTAGGTGCAGGGTCTGGAGTGGATGGTGTCTCTGTTAACCTCTTCTTCTCTCTATGTTTTAGGTGCAGGGTCTGGAGTGGAGGGTGTCTCTGTTAACCTCTTCTTCTCTCTGGGTTTCAGGTGCAGGGTCTGGAGTGGAGGGTGTCTCTGTTAACCTCTTCTTCTCTCTGGGTTTCAGGTGCAGGGTCTGGAGTGGAGGGTGTCTCTGTTAACATCTTCTTCTCTCTATGTTTTAGGTGCAGGGTCTGGAGTGGAGGGTGTCTCTGTTAACATCTTCTTCTCTCTGGGTTTCAGGTGCAGGGTCTGGAGTGGAGGGTGTCTCTGTTAACATCTTCTTCTCTCTATGTTTTAGGTGCAGGGTCTGGAGTGGAGGGTGTCTCTGTTAACGTCTTCTTCTCTCTATGTTTTAGGTGCAGGGTCTGGAGTGGAGTGTGTCTCTGTTAACTTCTTCTTCTCTCTATGTTTTAGGTGCAGGGTCTGGAGTGGATGGTGTCTCTGTTAACCTCTTCTTCTCTCTATGTTTTAGGTGCAGGGTCTGGAGTGGAGGGTGTCTCTGTTAACCTCTTCTTCTCTCTGGGTTTCAGGTGCAGGGTCTGGAGTGGAGGGTGTCTCTGTTAACCTCTTCTTCTCTCTGGGTTTCAGGTGCAGGGTCTGGAGTGGAGGGTGTCTCTGTTAACCTCTTCTTCTCTCTATGTTTTAGGTGCAGGGTCTGGAGTGGAGGGTGTCTCTGTTAACGTCTTCTTCTCTCTATGTTTTAGGTGCAGGGTCTGGAGTGGAGTGTGTCTCTGTTAACTTCTTCTTCTCTCTATGTTTTAGGTGCAGGGTCTGGAGTGGATGGTGTCTCTGTTAACCTCTTCTTCTCTCTATGTTTTAGGTGCAGGGTCTGGAGTGGAGGGTGTCTCTGTTAACCTCTTCTTCTCTCTGGGTTTCAGGTGCAGGGTCTGGAGTGGAGGGTGTCTCTGTTAACCTCTTCTTCTCTCTGGGTTTCAGGTGCAGGGTCTGGAGTGGAGGGTGTCTCTGTTAACTTCTTCTTCTCTCTATGTTTTAGGTGCAGGGTCTGGAGTGGAGTGTGTCTCTGTTAACTTCTTCTTCTCTCTATGTTTTAGGTGCAGGGTCTGGAGTGGATGGTGTCTCTGTACAACAATAATCTGAATGGTATCCTGGCTGATGAGATGGGGCTGGGCAAGACCATCCAGACCATCGCCCTCATTACATACCTCATGGAACACAAGAGACTCAACGGACCCTACCTCATCATCGTTCCACTATCGTATGTTTCCTCCTTATTATAACCCTGCCCACTAACCCCTGACCCTACCTCACCATCATTCCACCATCGTATGTTACCTCCCTGCTTGTTTCATGGGTCTCAGCTAAAGAAGAACATTGCTTTTATATTACAAACAGTTTTATCATCAGTCTGTTTACTAAAACTAGTCATGGCTCTTAAAGGCCCAGTGCATTTAAAAATGTGATTTTTCTGTATTTTATATATATATTTTTCCACACTGAAGTTGAAATTGTGAAAATGATGCTAGTTCTGTTTTAGTGTTCGGTAATTTTTTGTGTTTGATGGCTCCATCCCTCAACCCACCAGCAGAGCAGACCACGTTAGCTGTGTCTTTTGTCTTGTTGTTTATTAGGATCCCCATTAGCTGTTGCAGTACCTACTCTTCCTGGGGTCCACACAAAGCATGAAACATGACATAATACAGAACAGTAACAGACAAGAACAGCTCAAGGACAGAACTACTTAAATGTAAAACAATAAGAATATAACTAAAAGGTTCTGTACTGACTCAATACATTGAAAGAATGCAGAGGCCTATTAAAACAGAAATACCTGAAATATGGCCTCCTGAGTAGTGGAGGGGTCTAAGGCACTGCATCGCAGTGTTGAGGCATCACTACATTTGTGGTGTGTGACGTAATATGAAGGACCCGTCAAGCCAGCCTATTACATATAATGTAAACTCTAATTTCAAATTAAACCAAATATTTTGCACTGAAACGACACTGTTTCAATCTAATTTTCAGCCAATTTACAAGCAAATACTTTATAAATTAATTGTTACAAATCAGCTAGTCAACTAGCCTACTATTGTTAGCCCTAGTAGCCTGCTAACGTTACGTTAACACTGCATGAGTCAGCCAGTTGCTATCAACACCTAGCTTGCAGCTACATTGAAGTACACCAACATTTTGGAAATACCGAATGCCATCTAACCAGTTATCAAATAATGGTACCAGTATATGCAGTTATCTTAGCCAGCAAGCCAGCCATCTAAAGTTAGTTAGTTTAACATGCCAGCTAGCCTAGCCAGTTTACGAGTATAGTTAGCCAACCATAACGTTCGACATAGCAAAATAGTAAGCCAGAGAACAACCACAGACGGGTTAGTTAAGAGAGCGGAGACTTACTGATTGAAGGCTGAGTTAGCTACCAAAGAAGAAACCTTCAGAGGGACAGCCTTTCTAGGGAGTTTTTCCTAGCCACCGTGCTTCTACACCTGCATTGCTTGCTGTTTGGGGTTTTAGGCTGGGTTTCTGTACAGCACTTTGAGATATCAGCTGATGTACGAAGGGCTATATAAATAAATTTGATTTGATTTGATTTGACAGTCAGCTAGCTAATCCAATAACCATAGTGAGGTAAATCCACATTGAATTTAACTGGTTTATCTCCATCACTGCGGACACTCTGTGTACAGGTTTGTCAGTAGGAAATATAGGTTGCAGGTCTTCACATTCAGTTATACTCAGTCATCTAAGTCCTCTAGGGTGAAATGAGCACTGCATACAGTAGACATGTGCATGGTTCCCATTCTCCAATCCGCTGGCTTCAACCTGACAAACCGCTTCGACTTCAATGCTTGCTTGTCGTTTTTAGGCCACAAATGAGTCATAACCCCATCCTTGTGGGTATTACTACACTAGCTACAAACAACGGAAAACTACTACAACATGGCACAATAACAGATAGTGCATGAAATCTAATATTAAGGAAGTCTTGAGGTTTTGCTCGCCTGAGGTAGAGTATCTAATGATAAGATGTGGACCACACTATTTACCAAGAAAGACTTAATCAATATTTTTCTAGCTGTCTATTTACCACCACAAACCGATGCTGGCACTAAGACGGCACTCAACCAGCTGTATAAGGCCATAAGCAAACAAGAAAATGCTCATCTAGAGGGAGCGCTCCTTGTGGCCGGGGACTTTAATGCAGGGAAACTTAAATCCGTTTTACCTGATTTCTACCAGCATGTTAAATGTGCAACCAGAGGAAAAATAACTCGAGACCACCTTTACTACACACACAGATACGTACAAAGCTCTCCCTCACCCTCCATTTGGCAAATCTGACCGTAACTCTTATCTTACTGATTCCTGCTTACAAGCAAAAACTAAAGCAGGAAGTAGTGTCCAACATGCTTTCTCTGCCGTTAACCTTGTTCTGAACACCTCCAAAACAGAGGTAATGTGGTTTAGTAAGAAGAATGCCCCTCTCCCCACAGGTGTGATTACTACCTCTGAGGGTTTAGAGCTTGAGGTAGTCACCTCATACATGGTATGCTAGATGCTACCAAATCAAATCAAACTTTATTTGTCACATCCGCCGAATACATCAATTGTAGACCTTACCATGAAATGCTTACTTACAAGCCCTTAACCAACAGTGCAGTTCAAGAATAGTTAAGAAAATATTTATAAATAAACTCATTTTTTGTTATTTAAAAAATAAATAATAATAATAAAATAAAGAGGCTATATACAGGGGATACTGGTACCGAGTCAATGTGCGGGAGTACAGGTTAGAGTTAATTTGTAAATGTAGGTAGGGATGAAGTGTCTGCATAGATAATAAACAGCAAGTAGCAGCAGTGTACAGAACAAATGGGGGGATCAATATAATAGTCCGGTGGCCATTTGATTAATTGTCCAGCAGTCTAATGGCTTGGGGGTAGAAGCTGTTAACCTCTCTTGGGTAGGGGGCAGTATTTTCACGTCCGGATGAAAAGCGTGCCCAAAGTAAACTGCCTGTTACTCAGGCCCAGAAGCTAGGATATGCATATAATCGGTAGATTTGGATAGAAAACACTCTAAAGTTTCTAAAACGGTTAAAATAATGTCTGTGAGTATAACGGAACCGATATGGCAGGCGAAACCCCGAGGACAAACCATCCCCCCAAAAATAAAATTCAGCCTACAATTATTTTCAATGGCTGTCACTTTTATTATAAGGCAAAGTCCTCCCAGATTGCAGTTCCTAGGGCTTCCACTAGATGTCAACAGTCTTAAGAAAGAGTTTCAGGCTGGTTTTTGGAAAAAATTAGCCAGAAATTGTAGTTTTTCTAGGTGGCTCCCATTTTGGCTGTAGTGTTTCCAAGCGCATGGAAGAGAGCGCGTTCTTTGGTATTTTTCTCCGGTAAAGACAATAACGATTCTCCGTCTTAAATTGTATCATTTATTTACGTATTAGGGTACCTAAGGTTTGATTATAAACGTTGTTTGACTTGTTTGGATAAGTTTATTAGTAACGTTTGAGATTCATTTTGTATGCATTTTGATGGAGGGAAACTGGGTGGATTATTGACCGAAGCGCGCCAGCTAAACTGAGTTTTTATGGATATAAAGAAGGACATTATCGAACAAAAGGACCATTTGTGAGGTAACTGGGACCTTTGTTATCGCTATTTCTAACTTTCGTGTCGCACCTGCCTGGTTGAAATATGTTTTTCATGGTTTTGTAGGCGGGAGCTGTCCTCAGATAATCGCATGGGGTGCTTTCGCCATAAAGCCTTTTTGAAATCTGACACAGCGGCTTGTGATTTTATGAAAGTTAAATATTTATAATTCTATTTGAATTTTGCACTCTGCAATTTCACCGGATGTTGGCCAGGTGGGACGTTACCTGCCTTTTGGTTCTAGTCTTGTCAATCCGGTACTGCTTGCCATGCGGTAGCAGAGAAAACAGTCTATGACTGTGGTGGCTGGAGTCTCTTGACAATTTTATGGGCTTTCCTCTGACACCGCCAATTATATAGGGCCTGGATGGCAGGAAGCTTGGCCCCAGTGATGTACTCGCACTACTCTCTGTCGCACCTTACGGTCAAAGGCCGAGCAGTTGCCGTACCAGTCGGTGATGCAACCGGTCAGGATGCTCTCTTAGTAGAGAGTAGACTGCCCTTCTCTCAGTCAGTCCGCAGCACCGTTGGATTCCCCTTTTCAGGTAAAACAACAGAACTAGTAGAGAGTAGACGATCAGTCCGCAGCACCGCTGGATTCCCCTCATGTAAAACAACAGAACTAGTAGAGAGTAGACGAGTCAGTCCGCAGCACCGTTGGATTCCCTTCAGGTAAAACAACAGAACTAGTAGAGAGTAGACGAGTCAGTCCGCAGCACCGTTGGATTCCCCTCATGTAAAACAACAGAACTAGTAGAGAGTAGACGAGTCAGTCCGCAGCACCGTTGGATTCCCCTCATGTAAAACAACAGAACAAGTAGAGAGTAGACGAGTCAGTCCGCAGCACTGTTGGATTCCCCTCATGTAAAACATGAGCTAAGTTGTTCCTACATTTCAGAGTGTCTCTGATCTCTCTGTCCTTCAGGACTCTGTCCAACTGGGTCTATGAGCTGGATAAATGGTCTCCGTCCGTTGTGAAGATTTCCTACAAGGTGAGAGTCATCATTTTCCTTTTCATCAGTCCTTTCTTCTTCCCCTCCACGGGTAGCGTACTCTGGGTGCATCCCAAGAATATCTCCTTTCACCTGAAGTGTGCACTCGTTCATTAAACCTATGTCTTCTGTCTGTCTGACTCTCCTGTGTTACAGGGGACCCCTGCTATGAGACGAGGCCTGGTGGCTCAGCTCCGCAGCGGGAAGTTCAATGTCCTCCTCACCACCTACGAGTACATAATTAAGGACAAACAGATCCTGGCCAAGGTATCCATTCCTTCTTCCCCTCACACCCCTCCTTCCTTCACTTTCCTCTCTCCCTCCCCCTAAGGTAGGACAGAATTACTCTCCTCCTCCCTAACCCTCTACATGTGACTCCACAGCAGGGTCAGGTCCTCCTCCTCCTCCTCCCTAACCCTCTACATGTGACTCTACAGCAGGGTCAGGTGCTTAACCCAAAACCACTGATTCGATAAAACCCATTTTCTTTTCTCTTCTATCCCCTATACACACACACACCATCCCCACTCCCCAGATCCGTTGGAAGTACATGATTGTTGATGAGGGTCACCGTATGAAGAACCACCATTGTAAGCTGACCCAGGTGTTGAATACCCATTACGTAGCCCCACGGCGCCTCCTCCTGACGGGCACGCCACTGCAGAACAAGCTCCCTGAGCTCTGGGCCCTGCTCAACTTCCTGCTGCCGACCATCTTCAAGTCCTGCAACACTTTCGAGCAGTGGTTCAATGCCCCCTTTGCCATGACCGGGGAGAGGGTGAGTGTCAAAATGCATATCTACTTTACAAGGTCAAGTTAGGTGACAAACACGGTCCAAAACATACATAAAAATGCATCAATATCCTAGCCAGATAGGGTTATGGTAAAGGTTATATCCTAGCCAGATAGGGTTATGGTAAAGGTTATATCCTAGCCAGATAGGGTTATATCCTAGCCAGATAGGGTTATGGTAAAGGTTATATCCTAGCCGGATAGGGTTATATCCTAGCCAGATAGGGTTATGGTAAAGGTTATATCCTAGCCAGATAGGGTTATATCCTAGCTAGATAGGGTTATATCCTAGCCAGATAGGGTTATGGTAAAGGTTATATCCTAGCCAGATAGGGTTATGGTAAAGGTTATATCCTAGCCAGATAGGGTTATATCCTAGCCAGATAGGGTTATATCCTAGCTAGATAGGGTTATATCCTAGCCAGATAGGGTTATGGTAAAGGTTATATCCTAGCCAGATAGGGTTATGGTAAAGGTTATATCCTAGCCAGATAGGGTTATATCCTAGCCAGATAGGGTAAAGGTTATATCCTAGCCAGATAGGGTAAGGGTTATATCCTAGCCAGATAGGGTTATGGTAAAGGTTATATCCTAGCCAGATAGGGTAAGGGTTATATCCTAGCCAGATAGGGTAAGGGTTATATCCTAGCCAGATAGGGTTATGGTAAAGGTTATATCCTAGCCAGATAGGGTTATGGTAAAGGTTATATCCTAGCCAGATAGGGTAAGGGGTTATATCCTAGCCAGATAGGGTTATGGTAAAGGTTATATCCTAGCCAGATAGGGTTATGGTAAAGGTTATATCCTAGCCAGATAGGGTTTGATATCCTAGCCAGATAGGGTAAGGGTTATATCTAGCCAGATAGGGTAAGGGTTATATCCTAGCCAGATAGGGTTAGGGTTATATCCTAGCCAGATAGGGTAAGGGTTATATCCTAGCCAGATAGGGTTAGGGTTATATCCTAGCCAGATAGGGTAAGGGTTATATCCTAGCCAGATAGGGTTTGGGTTATATCCTAGCCAGATAGGGTAAGGGTTAGATCCTAGCCAGATAGGGTAAAGGTTAGATAGGGTTAGGGTAAAGGTTATATCCTAGCTAGATAGGGTTATATCCTAGCCAGATAGGGTAAAGGTTATATCCTAGCCAGATAGGGTTATATCCTAGCTAGATAGGGTTATATCCTTGCCAGATAGGGTTAGGGTAAAGGTTATATCATAGCTAGATAGGCGTACGTCTGCATGACCAGTTCTCTTTCTACATCTCTATCAATTGAAGATTTGACTGAATGACAAAAAAGGTGCAGACTGCAATATGTGAATAGTGATCACCATGTGAATAACTCTATAGATAATAAGATGTGAATAGTGATCACCATGTGAATAACTCTAGATAATAATATGTGAATAGTGATCACCATGTGAATAACTCTATAGATAATAAGATGTGAATAGTGATCACCATGTGAATAACTCTATAGATAATAATATGTGAATAGTGATCACCATGTGAATAACTCTATAGATAATAATATGTGAATAGTGATCACCATGTGAATAACTCTATAGATAATAATATGTGAATAGTGATCACCATGTGAATAACTCTATAGATAATAAGATGTGAATAGTGATCACCATGTGAATAACTCTATAGATAATAATATGTGAATAGTGATCACCATGTGAATAACTCTAGATCATAATATGTGAATAGTGATCACCATGTGAATAACTCTAGATAATAATATGTGAATAGTGATCACCATGTGAATAACTCTATAGATCATAATATGTGAATAGTGATCACCATGTGAATAACTCTAGATCATAATATGTGAATAGTGATCACCATGTGAATAACTCTAGATCATAATATGTGAATAGTGATCACCATGTGAATAACTCTAGATAATAATATGTGAATAGTGATCACCATGTGAATAACTCTAGATCATAATATGTGAATAGTGATCACCATGTGAATAACTCTAGATCATAATATGTGAATAGTGATCACCATGTGAATAACTCTAGATAATAATATGTGAATAGTGATCACCATGTGAATAACTCTAGATAATAATATGTGAATAGTGATCACCATGTGAATAACTCTATAGATAACAATATGTGAATAGTGATCACCATGTGAATAACTCTAGATAATAATATGTGAATAGTGATCACCATGTGAATAACTCTAGATAATAATATGTGAATAGTGATCACCATGTGAATAACTCTAGATAATAATATGTGAATAGTGATCACCATGTGAATAACTCTAGATAATAATATGTGAATAGTGATCACCATGTGAATAACTCTATAGATAATAATATGTGAATAGTGATCACCATGTGAATAACTCTATAGATAATAATGTGTGAATAGTGATCACCATGTGAATAACTCTATAGATAATAAGATGTGAATAGTGATCACCATGTGAATAACTCTATAGATAATAATATGTGAATAGTGATCACCATGTGAATAACTCTATAGATAACAATATGT
Source organism: Oncorhynchus tshawytscha (assembly GCF_018296145.1). Taxonomy (NCBI): domain Eukaryota; kingdom Metazoa; phylum Chordata; class Actinopteri; order Salmoniformes; family Salmonidae; genus Oncorhynchus; species Oncorhynchus tshawytscha. The sequence goes on along the minus strand of NC_056440.1, from coordinate 338,743 downwards.
GAATAGTGATCACCATGTGAATAACTATAGATAATAATATGTGAATAGTGATCACCATGTGAATAACTCTAGATCATAATATGTGAATAGTGATCACCATGTGAATAACTCTATAGATAATAATATGTGAATAGTGATCACCATGTGAATAACTCTATAGATAATAATATGTGAATAGTGATCACCATGTGAATAACTCTATAGATAATAATATGTGAATAGTGATCACCATGTGAATAACTCTATAGATAATAATATGTGAATAATGATCACCATGTGAATAACTCTATAGATAATAATATGTGAATAGTGATCACCATGTGAATAACTCTATAGATAATAATATGTGAATAGTGATCACCATGTGAAAAGCTCTATATCTAAATACATTGTTTCTCTATGCTCCTCTTTTGAAATAATATTTATTATGCGCCACTGTAAAATGCATGCCGTTCATCCCTTACATTTTCAAGAAGGAACAGCTGTACAACGGAAATAATGAAATAAATACATGTGAAAGTGGTGCAAAGCTTTAGAGATGAGAGATGGTGACAACAAATCAGCACTTTGGGCCATATTCAGTCAGATGGGTCTGTTGTAGTGACTTTGTCCATGACCATACATAACAGTTCATAAACCCTAGAGTAACTACACTAGAGTAACTACACTAGAGTAACTACACAAGTAACTACACTGGAATAACTACACAAGTAAATACACTAGTACCTACACTAGTACCTACACTTGTAACTACACTTGTAACTACACTAGTAACTACCCTAGTAACTACCCTAGAGTAACTACACTAGAGTAACTACACAAGTAACTACACTGGAATAACTACACAAGTAACTACACTAGTAACTACACTAGTAACTACACTAGTACCTACACTAGTAACTACACTAGTAACTACCCTAGTAACTACACTAGAGTAACTACACAAGTAACTACACTAGAGTAACTACACAAGTAACTACACGAGTAACTGCACTAGAGTAACTACCCTAGTAACTACACTAGAGTAACTACACTAGAGTAACTACACTAGTACCCACACTAGTAACTACCCTAGAACCTACCCTAGTAACTACCCTAGTAACTACACTAGAGTAACTACACTAGAGTAACTACACGAGTAACTACACTAGTAACTGCACTAGAGTAACTACACTAGTAACTACTAGAGTAACTACACTAGAGTAACTACACAAGTAACTACACTGGAATAACTACACTAGAGTACCTACACTAGTACCTACGCTAGTACCTACACTAGTAACTACCCTAGTAACTACACTAGAGTAACTACACTAGAGTAACTACACTGGATTAACTACATGAGTACCTACACTAGTAACTACACTAGAGTAACTACACTAGTAACTACACTAGAGTAACTACACTAGAGTAACTACACTAGTAACTACACTAGTAACTACACTAGAGTAACTACACAAGTAACTACACTAGAGTAACTGCACTAGAGTAACTACCCTAGTAACTACACTAGTAACTACACTAGAGTAACTACACTGGAGTAACTACACAAGTAAATGCACTAGAGTAACTACACTAGTAACTAGCTTGTTAGTAGATTAAGTTAATGGAGGACCCTGATTGATCCCCAGGTGGACTTGAATGAGGAAGAGACAATCCTGATTATCCGCCGTCTCCACAAGGTGCTCCGCCCCTTCCTGCTCAGACGACTCAAGAAGGAGGTGGAGTCCCAGCTTCCAGAGAAGGTGAGAGGGCTTATACTATAGAAACGTTACAGTATGTAAACCACAGATACTTGGTACTGAATGATACTTGATGTAAACAAACCACAGATACTTGATGTTGTAGGTGGAGTATGTCATCAAGTGTGATATGTCGGCCATCCAGAGGGTTCTGTACCGTCACATGCAGGGCAGAGGAATCCTCCTCACCGATGGATCAGAGAAAGACAAGAAGGTAGGAAGCAGAGATCCTGTTAACTCATTTTGTGACGGTCAGTTCTCTTTCTAACTATTGACCCTGATCAAGCAGCTCAGATATGTGACATTGTTATTGTGGACCTCAGGGTAGAGGAGCAAAGACCCTCATGAGCTCAGATATGTGACGTTGTTATTGTGGTCCTTAGGGTAAAGGAGGAGCAAAGACCCTGATGAGCTCAGATATGTGACATTGTTATTGTGGTCCTCAGGGTAGAGTAGCAAAGACCCTGATGAGCTCAGATATGTGACATTGTTATTGTGGTCCCAGGGTAGAGTAGCAAAGACCCTGATGAGCTCAGATATGTGACATTGTTATTGTGGTCCTCAGGGTAAAGGAGGAGCAAAGACCCTGATGAGCTCAGATATGTGACATTGTTATTGTGGTCCTCGGGGTAAAGGAGGAGCAAAGACCCTGATGAGCTCAGATATGTGACATTGTTATTGTGGTCCTCAGGGTAAAGGAGGAGCGAAGACCCTGATGAACACCATCATGCAGCTGAAGAAGATCTGCAACCACCCCTACATGTTCCCAGGGTACAAAGACCCTTGAGCTCAGATATGTGACATGTTCCTCGGGGTACACATTGAGGACAAAGATGTTCCCAGACATTGAGGTTGTTACGTTTCCTCACATTGAGGTAGCGTTAGTTCTGAGAACCACCCCCCTACATGTTCCCACACATTGAGGTACGTTACATGTTCCCACACATTGAGGTACGTTAGATGTTCCCACACATTGAGGTACGTTACCTCACATTGAGGTACGTTAGTTCTAGAACCACCCCTACATGTTCCCACACATTAAGGTACGTTACATGTTCCCACACATTGAGGTACGTTAGTTCTAGAACCACCCCTACATGTTCCCTCACATTGAGGTATGTTAGATCTAGAACCACCCCTACATGTTCCCACACATTGAGGTACGTTACATGTTCCCACACATTGAGGTATGTTAGTTCTAGAACCACCCCTTTATGTTCCCTCACATTGAGGTATGTTAGTTCTAGAACCACCCCTACATGTTCCCACACATTGAAGTACGTTAGTTCTAGAACCACCCCTACATATTCCAACATATTGAGGTCCGTTAGTTCTAGAAACACCCCTACATTTTGAATAATCTCAAGTATTAAATGTATTTTGATTTCTTTAACACTTTTTTGCTTACTACATGATTCCATGTTTTGTTTCATAGTTTTGATGTCATCACGATTCTACAATGTAGAACATAGTAAAAATAAAGAAGAACCCTTGAATGAGTAGGTCTTCTAAAACTTTTGACCGGTAGTTTACATGTTCTAGCACATTAAGGTACATGACATGTTCCAACACATTGAGTAACATTAGATCTAGAATCACTCCTACATGTTCCAACACGTTGAGGTACATTAGATCAAGAACCACTCCTACATGTTCCCACACGTTGAGGTACATTCCACTCAGAACCACCTTTAAATGTTCACACACATTGAGGTAGGTTACATGTTCTAACACATTGAGGTAAGTTAGTTCTAGAACCACCCCTACATGTTCCAACACATTGAGGTATGTTACATGTTCAAACACGTTCAGGTGCATTAGATCTAGAACCACCCCTATATGTTCCAACACGTTGAGGTGCATTAGATCTAGAACCACCCCTACATGTTGCAGCACATTGAGATGCGTTACATGTTCCAACACATTGAGGCACATGCGATCTAGAACCACTCCTACATGTTCCTGCAGATTGAGGTAGATAACATGTTCCAACACATTGAGGTACATTCAATCTAGACACCTCTACATGTTCCAATATAGAGGTACATTAGATCTAGAACCACTCCTACATGTTCCACTACATTAAGGTATGTTAGATCTAGAACCACTCCTACGTGTTCCAGCACATTGAGGTATGTTAGATCTAGAACCACTCCTACATGTTCCATTATAGAGGTACATTGGATCTAGAACCACTCCTACATGTTCCAATGTAGAGATATGTTACAATGTTCCAACACATTGAGGAACGCTAGCTTACATGCCGTAACACCCCTGATTCAAGTTACCAACGGATCAGTGTTCTGCTATGTCTAGACTTCACAGTTACTGCAGTTTTTGTATTCTGATTATGGAGTTCTGGTCATGGAATTCTGAACGCATCATGCGTCTACAGCTATTTAAATGTGTCCACATTGAATCCGGATTCTCTTTTCCTGCGTTATATTAAATTGTCAGTATGCATCCTGCAAACTGTGGAATAGGCTAAATATGATAACACAGCAACAACTTGATGGCAGTAGCTAACTACTGTAGCTAACTAGCAAGCTAACCTATGTAGTTAGCCAGCAAGCTAGCAGACACAGTTAAAGTGATTGCAAACAGGTTACCATAACTCTAGCCAAACAAAAAAATATTTTTTTCCTAAATATTAGCGAGCTGGCTAGCATTTATGAGGCCATCAAACATATTCCTCACACGCTAGGAATGTATTTCCTCTCAACGTTATTATGAAAAGGTGCCTCTCTGTCTCAAAGTTCAAGTTTTCTGAAGGCTGGTGGGCAGAGTGCTGATGACTTTGCCCACTGTATGCACTTTCCGTAGCCTGATTATGCCCCGACTGAGGAGAAATCCACACACAGTGAGAAGTAGCAGAAGTTTCATGTAAGTGTCAAGCTTAGACACGGCCTTCAACACAGACATATAAGATGAATCAGCAGTGTTACTGCTTTTTCTGGAGCATAAACCTGAACCCACAGTCTGGCAGGGTAAGACTAGCCTGGAGAATAGATGTCTGTCTGGCAGGGTAAGACTTGCCTGGAGGGTAGATGTCTGTCTGGCAGGGTAAGACTAGCCTGGAGGGTAGATGTCTGTCTGGCAGGGTAAGACTAGCCTGGAGGGTAGATGTCTGTCTGGCAGGGTAAGACTTGCCTGGAGGGTAGATGTCTGTCTGGCAGGGTAAGACTAGCCTGGAGGGTAGATGTCTGTCTGGCAGGGTAAGACTTGCCTGGAGGGTAGATGTCTGTCTGGCAGGGTAAGACTAGCCTGGAGGGTAGATGTCTGTCTGGCAGGGTAAGACTAGCCTGGAGGGTAGATGTCTGTCTGGCAGGGTAAGACTAGCCTGGAGGGTAGATGTCTGTCTGGCAGGGTAAGACTTGCCTGGAGGGTAGATGTCTGTCTGGCAGGGTAAGACTAGCCTGGAGGGTAGATGTCTGTCTGGCAGGGTAAGACTAGCCTGGAGGGTAGATGTCTGTCTGGCAGGGTAAGACTAGCCTGGAGGGTAGATGTCTGTCTGGCAGGGTAAGACTAGCCACCCCAGGCCTGTCTGAGATGTGACACCCAGCCACAGCCCACCATCATGCTCTTGTTTTATTGTCTCTGCAGTGAAACCTTTAATGAGTTGTTTACTAGAAGAATTCGGCAACATTTTAATTGGTCCCAGACTGCATGCAGATGTTTAATTTGTGTCTGTTTTAATTCACACAATTCAATCTACAATATTTACTTAGTGGAGTTAGGATTTGTTATCTGATAACTATGTAGATGTGCCAGCTAATCACAAATAAACTCTAAGAAAATAGATTTTTAATTCAATTCTGATTTTCCACTATCTGTCTTGTCTCACAGGAGTCCTTTGCTGAGCACTTAGGCTTCCCGAACGGCGTTATAAGCGGGTAAGATATTAAGATACTCAACATTGCCCATTCAGTTATTAAACAAAACATGAATTTCCTTCAAAAGCCGAACGCTAAACACCCCAGACAACACTTTTCCCTTCTGGGACCAGATGGTTATTTATTCTCCTTGCCCTCCACCCCAGACACGAGCTGTACCGTGCATCGGGGAAGTTTGAGCTGCTGGACCGGATCCTTCCCAAGCTGCATGTCACCAACCACAGAGTTCTGCTGTTCTGTCAGATGACATCACTCATGACCATCATGGAGGACTACTTTGCTTACCGCAATTTCCTCTACTTGCGCCTCGACGGTATGTATCTCTGACCCTAAACATACCTCAATTTCCCCTACTTCAAGTCAAATCAAAGTTTATTTGTCATGTGCACTGAACCAATAGTGCAAAAAATGTATTAGGTGAACAATAGGTAGGTAAAGAGATAAAACAGTAAAAAGACAGGCTATATACAGTAGAGGGGCTATATACAGTAGAGGGGCTATATACAGTAGAGGGGCTATATACAGTAGAGGGGCTATATACAGTAGAGAGGCTATATACAGTAGAGAGGCTATATACAGTAGCGAGGCTACATACAGACACCGGTTAGTCAGACTGATTGAGGTAGTATGTACATATAGATATGGTTAAAGTGACTATGCATATATGATAAACAGAGAGTAGCAGCAGCGTAAAAAGAAGGGTTGGGGGGAAACACAATGCAAATAGTCCGGGTAGCCAATTGATTACCTGTTCAGGAGTCTTATGGCTTGGGGGTAAAAACTGTTGAGAAGCCTTTTTGTCCAAGACTTGGCACTCCGGTACCGCTTGCCATGCGGTAGCAGAGAGAACAGTCTATGACTGGGGTGGCTGGGGTCTTTGACAATTTTTAGGGCCTTCCTCTGACACTGCCTGGTGTAGAGGTCCTGGATGGCAGGAGGCTTGGCCCCAGTGATGTACTGGGCCGTACGCATTACCCTCTGTAGTGCCTTGCGGTCAGAGGCCGAGCAATTGCCGTACCAGGCAGTGATGCAACCATGCTCTCGATGTTGCAGCTGTAGAACCTTTTGAGGATCTCAGGACCCATGCCAAATCTTTTTAGTTTCTTGAGGGGGAATAGGCTTTGTCGTGCCCTCTTCACGTCTTGGTGTGTGTGTACCATTCTAGTTTGTTGTTGATGTGGACACCAATGAACTTGAAGCTCTCAACCTCTCAACCTGCTCCACTACAGCCCTGTCGATGTGAATGGGGGCGTGCTCGGTCCTCTTTTTCCTCTAGTCCACAATCATCTCCTTAGTCTTGATCACGTTGAGGGAGAGGTTGTTATTCTGGCTCCAACCGGCCAGGTCTCTGACCTCCTCCCTATAGGCTGTCTCGTCGTTGTCGGTGATCAGGCTTACCACTGTCGTCTGCAAACTTAATCATGGTTTTGGAGTCGTGCCTGGCCATTCAGTCGTGGGTGAACAGGGAGTACAGGAGGGGACTGAGCATGCACCCCAGGGGATCTCCAGTGTTGAGGATCAACGTGCAGATGTGTTGTTACCTACCCTCACCACCAGGGGGCGGCCAGTCAGGAAGCCCCGGATGGGAGGTAGGTGTTTAGTCCCAGGATCCTTAGCTTAGTGATGAGCTTTGTGGGCACTATGGTGTTGAGCGCTGAGCTGTAGTCAATGAATAGTATTCTCACATAAGTGTTCCTTTTGTCCATCTGTGGATCTGTTTGGGCGGTATGCAAATTGAGTGGGTCTAGGGTTTCTAGGATAATGGTGTTGATGTGAGCCATTACCAACCTTTCAAAGCACTTCATGGCTACGGATGTGAGTGCTACGGGTCTGTAATCATTCACGCATACAAAAACATGTATCACACAAACAATCTTACATGAAGACATGATGGGGAACAGAGGAATAAATACATGTAGATTGATTGGGGAATGAAAACCAGGTGTGCAGGGAACAAGACAAAACAAATGGATACATGAAAAATGGAGCGGCGATGGCTAGAAAGCCGGTGACGTCGACAGCCGAACGCCACCCGAACAAGGAGAGGAGCCGACTTCGGCGGAAGCCGTGACAATCCGTCTCTTTGTCCTCTACCTGCGTCACTTCCTCTTGCAAATAACGGGGGATGTCAGCCCTGTCGGGTGTTTGGAGAATGTCCTGTGCTTATTACTTGTTGTAGATAAAATCTTTGTTTAATCCGAGGTGAGTGATCGCTGTCCTGATATCCAGAAGCTCTTTTCTGCCGTAAGATACAGTTGCAGAAACATTATGTACAGAATAAGTTACAAATATCGCAGAAAAAAAACACATAGTAGCACAATTGGTTGGGCGCCCGTAAAACTGCTGTAACGGCTTTCTTCCTGGGAAGGAGAGGACCAAAGCGCAGCGTGGTAAGTGTCCATGGTTATTTAATGACAGAAACTCAACATGAACACACTACAAAACAATAAACGTGGCAAAACCCAAAACAGTCCTATCTGGTGCAGAGAACACAAAGACAGGAAACGACCACCCACACATCCCAACACAAAACAAGCTACCTAAATATGGTTCCCAATCAGAGACAATGACTAACACCAGCCTCTGATTGAGAACCATATCAGGCCAAACATAGAAATAGACAAACTAGACACACAACATAGAATGCCCACCCAGCTGAAGTCCTGACCAACACTAAAACAAGGAAAACACACAAGAACTATGGTCAGAACGTGACTACTGCTGCCATTTCTTCCAGCGCCATTTTAGATTGACTTGCGCCTCGACTGTATGCATCTCTGACCCTAAACTTTAACCATACCTCGACTTCCACTACCTATGCCTATACAGTATGAAATTGTCTTAACTTTAACCTAATCCAAATGCAGCCTCCTTTACCTGCGCCTCAACAATGTTTTCACCTGTTTTCATCAGTTTATGACAGGTGTATTGAAGTACGGTGCTTGTGGTATGTGTTGTTGTGTGTTGTAGGCACCACCAAGTCTGAGGACCGTGCGGCGCTGCTGAAGAAGTTCAATGAGAAAGGTTCCCAGTACTTTGTGTTCCTACTGAGCACCAGAGCCGGGGGACTGGGCCTCAACCTGCAGGCTGCGGACACTGTGGTCATCTTTGACTCTGACTGGAACCCTCACCAGGTACACACACACACACACACACACAAACATTCTAGTTACCCCTGGCTAACCCTGTAGTTTCTCTGTTCTGATTGGCTCCCAGGACCTCCAAGCCCAGGACAGGGCTCATCGTATTGGTCAGAAGAACGAGGTGCGTGTTCTGCGTCTGTGTACGGTCAACAGTGTGGAGGAGAAGATCCTAGCGGCTGCTAAGTACAAACTGAACGTGGACCAGAAGGTGATTCAAGCCGGGATGTTTGACCAGAAGTCCTCCAGCCACGAGAGGAGAGCCTTTTTACAGGCCATACTGGAAACAGAAGAGCAGAATGAGGTTGGTCACGGTGGCGTGGGAATAAAGATTAAATGCAGTTCCTTGCAGGTATGTTGGAGATGTTCACACATTCACCTAGATCCATGTAACACAACTGATCTAGAGGGTTGAGCCATGTAACACAACTGATCTAGAGGGTTGAGCCATGTAACACAACTGATCTAGAGGGTTGAGCCATGTAACACAACTGATCTAGTGAGGAACATAAAACCAAAGTGCCCAGATACAAAAACTATTCAACAATGCTAAAACAACACCTAGCCTCGTTCAACCATGCTAAAACAACACCTAGCCTCGTTCAACCATGCTAAAACTCACTTAGCCTCGTTCAACCATGCTAAAACTCACTTAGCCGCATTCAACCATGCTAAAACAACACCTAGCCTCGTTCAACCATGCTAAAACAACACCTAGCCTCGTTCAACCATGCTAAAACAACACCTAGCCTCGTTCAACCATGCTAAAACTCACTTAGCCTCGTTCAACCATGCTAAAACTCACTTAGCCTCGTTCAACCATGCTAAAACTCACTTAGCCTCGTTCAACCATGCTAAAACAACACCTAGCCTCGTTCAACCATGCTAAAACACACTTAGCCTCGTTCAACCATGCTAAAACTCACTTAGCCTCGTTCAACCATGCTAAAACTCACTTAGCCTCGTTCAACCATGCTAAAACTCACTTAGCCTAGCTAAAACTCACTAGCCTCGTTCAACCATGCTAAAACTCACCTAGCCTCATTCAACCATGCTAAAACTCACCATGCTAAAACTCACTTAGCCTCGTTCAACCATGCTAAAACTCACTTAGCCTTGTTCAACCATGCTAAAACTCACTTAGCCTCGTTCAACCATGCTAAAACTCACTTAGCCTCGTTCAACCATGCTAAAACTCACTTAGCCGCATTCAACCATGCTAAAACAACACCTAGCCTCGTTCAACCATGCTAAAACAACACCTAGCCTCGTTCAACCATGCTAAAACAACACCTAGCCTCGTTCAACCATGCTAAAACTCAGCCTCGTTCAACCATGCTAAAACTCACTTAGCCTCGTTCAACCATGCTAAAACTCACTTAGCCTTTCAACCATGCTAAAACTCACTTAGCCTTTCAACCATGCTAAAACTCAACCATGCTAGCCTCGTTCAACCATGCTAAAACAACACCTAGCCTTGTGATGCTAAAACAACATGCTAAAACTCACTTAGCCTCGTTCAACCATGCTAAAACTCACTTAGCCTCGTTCAACCATGCTAAAACTCAGCCTTAGCCTTGTTCAACCATGCTAAAACTCACTTCGTTCAACCATGCTAAAACCTTGTTTCAACCATGCTAAAACTCACTTAGCCTCGTTCAACCATGCTAAAACTCACTTAGCCTCGTTCAACCATGCTAAAACTCACTTAGCCGCATTCAACCATGCTAAAACTCACAGCCTCGTTCAACCATGCTAAAACTCACTAGCCTCGTTCAACCATGCTAAAACAACAGCCTAACCATGCCTCACTTAGCCTCGTTCAACCATGCTAAAACAACACCTAGCCTCGTACAACCATGCTAAATGCTAAAACTCACTTAGCCTCGTTCAGCTAAAACTCACTTAGCCTCGTTCAACCATGCTAAAACCTCAACCATGCTAAAACTCACTTAGCCGCATTCAACCATGCTAAAACCATGCTAAAACACACTAGCCTCGTTCAACCATGCTAAAACACTAGCCTCGTTCAACCATGCTAAAACTCACCTAGCCTCGTTCAACCATGCTAAAACTCACAGCCTCGTTCAACCATGCTAAAACTAGCCTCGTTCAACCATGCTAAAACTCACTTAGCCTCGTTCAACCATGCTAAAACTCACTTAGCCTCGTTCAACCATGCTAAAACTCACTTAGCCTCGTTCAACCATGCTAAAACTCACTTAGCCGCATTCAACCATGCTAAAACTCACTTAGCCTTGTTCAACCATGCTAAAACTCACTTAGCCTCGTTCAACCATGCTAAAACTCACTTAGCCTTGTTCAACCATGCTAAAACTCACTTAGCCGCATTCAACCATGCTAAAACAACACCTAGCCTCGTTCAACCATGCTAAAACTCACTTAGCCTGCGTTCGTTCACCATGCTTCAACCATGCTAAAACTCACCTAGCCTCGTTCAACCATGCTAAAACAACACCTAGCCTCGTTCAACCATGCTAAAACAACACCATAGCCTCCTCGTTCAACCATGCTAAAACTCACTTAGCCTCGTTCAACCATGCTAAAACTCACTTAGCCTCGTTCAACCATGCTAAAACAACCATGCTAAAACTAGCCTCGTTCAACCATGCTAAAACAACACCTAGCCTCGTTCAACCATGCTAAAACTCACTTAGCCTCACTTAGCCTCGTTCAACCATGCTAAAACTCACTTAGCCTCGTTCAACCATGCTAAAACTCACTTAGCCTTGTTCAACCATGCTAAAACTCAACCATGCTAGCCTCGTTCCATGCTAAAACCATGCTAAAACTCACTTAGCCTCGTTCAACCATGCTAAAACTCACTTAGCCTCGTTCGCCATTCAACCATGCTGAAAAAACTCACCTAGCCTCGTTCAACCATGCTAAAACAACACCCTAGCCTCGTTCAACCATGCTAAAACAACACCTAGCCTCGTAAAACTCAACCATGCTAAAACTCAACCATGCTAAAACTAGCCTCGTTCAACCATGCTAAAACTCACTTAGCCGCATTCAACCATGCTAAAACAACACCTAGCCTCGCCTCAACCATGCTAAAACTCACTTAGCCTTGTTCAACCATGCTAAAACTCACTTAGCCTCGCATTCAACCATGCTAAAACAACACCTAGCCTCGTTCAACCATGCTAAAACAACACCTAGCCTCGTTCAACCATGCTAAAACAACACCTAGCCTCGTTCAACCATGCTAAAACTCACTTAGCCTCGTTCAACCATGCTAAAACTCACTTAGCCGCATTCAACCATGCTAAAACTCACTTAGCCTCGTTCAACCATGCTAAAACTCACTTAGCCTCGTTCAACCATGCTAAAACTCACTTAGCCGCATTCAACCATGCTAAAACTCACTTAGCCTTGTTCAACCATGCTAAAACTCACTTAGCCTCGTTCAACCATGCTAAAACTCACTTAGCCTCGTTCAACCATGCTAAAACTCACTTAGCCTCGTTCGCTAAAACTCACTTAGCCTCATTCAACCATGCTAAAACAAGCACCATGCTAGCCTTGTTCAACCATGCTAAAACAACACCTAGCCTCGTTCAACCATGCTAAAACTCACCTAGCCTTTCAGCCATGCTAAAACAACACCTAGCCTTCAACCATGCTAAAACTCACTTAGCCTCGTTCAACCATGCTAAAACTCACCTTAGCCTCGTTCAACCATGCTAAAACAACACCTAGCCTCGTTCAACCATGCTAAAACTCACTTAGCCTCGTTCAACCATGCTAAAACTCACTTAGCCTCAACCATGCTAAAACACACCTAGCCTCAACCATGCTAAAACTCACTTAGCCTCGTTCAACCATGCTAACCATGCTAAAACTCACTTAGCCTCGTTCAACCATGCTAAAACTCACTTAGCCTTGTTCAACCATGCTAAAACTCACTTAGCCCTGTTCAACCATGCTAAAACAACACCTAGCCTCGTTCAACCATGCTAAAACTCACTTAGCCTTGTTCAACCATGCTAAAACTCACTTAGCCTCGTTCAACCATGCTGAAATGACTTATTCTCATTCAACCATGTTAAAACTCACATAGCCTCGTTCAACCATGCTAAAACTCACTGACAGTATATGGAAAACGTAGATGACATGAAACCAGTTAGTTTAGGTGAGATCAGTACTGAGGAAATTCCAAAGCACACAGAATGCATACCATACCATGTTATACTATTTGCATCTACAATGTGCAGCTTATGCTTGATCCATTATCCTCAACATGGTAGAAGCCTTAACAAAGCCACCTTATAATGTGAATGTTTCCTGTGTTCTTGTGTTTTTCCTTCTAAATGAAGGAGGAAGAGAAAAGTCAGGTGGCTATGGTAATTAACAACTGTTATTTGCATCATATTGTGGCTATGGTAATTAACAACTGTTATTTTCATCATATTGTGGCTATGGTAATTAACAACTGTTATTTTCATCATATTGTGGCTATAGTAATTAACAACTGTTATTATCATCATATTGTGGCTATAGTAATTAACAACTGTTATTGTCATCATATTGTCATCTACGTTTTCCGGCGTAACATCAGCCTGTATGAGTGGCTGGCTGGACAGGAATAGGAGTAGATTGGCCCCAGAGGCTGATCTAGGATCAGTTTTATATATTTGATTAAGGTTCAGGTTAAAAAAGGTTTGGACTGGGGGAGGGTAAGCTGATCTTAGACCAGTGCCCACAGCCAATTTCTATCTTGAATGGCTGGCTGACTACTGCATGGCTTTGTGAAGCCCAGTAGGCAATGCATGGAGGACGGATCGGTGTTCAATACGATACAATATACTACAGGTACACAATACAAGTACAGCATACCATACAATACAGGTACAGCATACAATATACTACAGGTACACAATACAATACAGGTACAGCATACAATATACTACAGGTACACAATACAATACAGGTACAGCATACAATATACTACAGGTACAGAATACAATACAGGTACAGCATACCATACAATACAGGTACAGCATACAATACAATACAGGTACAGCATACCATACAATACAGGTACAGCATACCATACAATACAGGTACAGCATACCATACAATACAGGTACAGCATACAATATACTACAGGTACACAATACAATACAGGTACAGAATACAATATACTACAGGTACACAATACAATACAGGTACAGCATACCATACAATACAGGTACAGCATACCATACAATACAGGTACAGCATACAATATACTACAGGTACACAATACAATACAGGTACAGCATACAATACAATACAGGTACAGCATACAATATACTACAGGTACACAATACAATACAGGTACAGCATACAATATACTACAGGTACACAATACAATACAAGTACAGCATACAATACAATACAGGTACAGCATACAATATACTACAGGTACACAATACAATACAAGTACAACATACAATACAATACAGGTCCAGCATACAATATACTACAGGTACACAATACAATACAGGTACAACATACAATACAGGTACAACATACAATACAATACAGGTACAATATACAATACAATACAGGTGCAGCATACAATATACTACAGGTACACAATACAATACAGGTACAACATACAATACAATACAGGTACAACATACAACACAATACAGGTACAGCATACAATATACTACAGGTACACAATACAATACAGGTACAACATACAATACAATACAGGTCCAGCATACAATACAGGTACAACATACAATACAGGTACAGAATACAATACAGGTGCAACATACAATACAGGTACAACATACAATACAGGTTCAACATACAATACAGGTACAGAATACAATACAGGTGCAACGTACAATACAGGTACCGATTACAATACAGGTACAGAATACAATACAGGTACAGTATACAATACAGTTACAACATACAATACACTACAGGTACAGTATACAATACACTACAGGTACACAATACAGGTACAGTATACAATACAATACAGTTACAACATACAATACAATACAGGTACAACATACAATACACTACAGGTACAGCATACAATACAATACAATACAGGTCCAGCATACAATACAGGTACAGCATACAATACAATACAGGTCCAGCATACAATACATGTACAGCACACAATACAGATACAGCATACAATACAATACAATACAGGTGCAGCATTCTATTCCAGTACAGGTACAGTATACGGTGCAATACAATACAAGTACAGCATACACTACAGGTACAGC
The DNA here is from genome assembly GCF_018296145.1 of Oncorhynchus tshawytscha. Classification (NCBI taxonomy): domain Eukaryota; kingdom Metazoa; phylum Chordata; class Actinopteri; order Salmoniformes; family Salmonidae; genus Oncorhynchus; species Oncorhynchus tshawytscha. The sequence goes on along the minus strand of NC_056440.1, from coordinate 323,702 downwards.
AAACAATAAAATACAGGTACAGCATATAATAAAATACAGGTCCAGCAAACAATACAATACAGGTCCAGCAAACAATACAATACAGGTACAGCACACAATGCAATAGAATACCCTGGTACAGCATACTACAATGCAGTAGAATACCCTGGTACAGCATAAATTGCAGTAGAATACCCTGGTACAGCATACTACAATGCAATAGAATACCCTGGTACAGCATACAATGCAATAGAATACCCTGGTACAGCATACAATGCAGTAGAATACCCTGGTACAGCATACAATGCAGTAGAATACTCTGGTACAGCATACTACAATGCAGTAGAATACCCTGGTACAGCATACTACAATGCAATAGAATACCCTGGTACAGCATACAATGCAGTAGAATCCCTGGTACAGCATACAATGCAATAGCATACCCTGGTACAGCATACTACAATGCAATAGAATACCCTGGTACAGTATACAATTCAGTAGAATACCCTGGTACAGCATACTACAATGCAGTAGAATACCCTGGTACAGCATACTACAATTCAATAGAATACCCTGGTACAGCATACTACAATGCAATAGAATACCCTGGTACAGCATACTACAATGCAATAGAATACAGCACACAATGCAGTAGAATACAGCATACAATGCAGTATAATACCCTGGTACAGCATACTACAATGCAGTAGAATACCCTGGTACAGCATACAATGCAGTAGAATACCCTGGTACAGCATACTACAATGTAATAGAATACCCTGGTACAGCATAAATTGCAGTAGAATACCCTGGTACAGCATACTACAATGCAATAGAATACCCTGGTACAGCATACTACAATGCAATAGAATACCCTGGTACAGCATACTACAATGGAGTAGAATACCCTGGTACAGCATACTACAATGCAATAGAATACCTGGTACAGCATACTACAATGTAATAGAATACCCCCCTACAGCATACTACAATGCAATAGAATACCCTGGTACAGCATACACTGCAATAGAATACCCTGGTACAGCATACTACAATGCAGTAGAATACCCTGGTACAGCATACTACAATGCAGTAGAATACCCTGGTACAGCATACAATGCAATAGAATACCCTGGTACAGCATACACTGTAATAGAATACCCTGGTACAGCATACACTGCAGTAGAATACCCTGGTACAGCATACAATGCAGTATAATACCCTGGTACAGCATACAATGCAATAGAATACCCTGGTACAGCATACACTGCAGTAGAATACCCTGGTACAGCATACAATGCAGTAGAATACCCTGGTAAAGCATACTACAATGCAATGCAGGTATCAACTACAATATAGGTACATCATACAATACAATGCAGGTACAGCACAAAACACAGGTACAGTATACGGTACAATACAGTTACGGCATCTAAGTACAGATGTATGCTGTTTCTGTATGTCTGATTTCTCGTTCTGTACTGTCTGATGTCTGTCTTTTTGTACTGTGTGTCTTTAGGAGGAAGACGAGGTGCCTGATGATGAGACTCTGAACCAGATGATCGCCCGTAATGAGGATGAGTTTGAGCTGTTCATGGTGAGAAGCACATTACATTAACAGTAGCCTTTGGTATGGTGCTTTCGAGACATTGATATGAGTTTGAATACTGACACAATAAGATCACTATAGGGTAAAGGTTAGGATTAAGGTAAAGGTTAGGGTAAAGGTTAAGGTAAAGGTTGGGATAAAGGTTAGGGAAAGCGTAAAGGTTAGGGTAAAAGTTAGGATTAAGGTAAAGGTTAGGGAAAGGGTATAGGTTAGGATTAAGGTAAAGGTTAGGATTAAGGTAAAGGTTAGGGAAAGGGTAAAGGCTGGGATAAAGGTTAGGGAAAGGGTAAAGGTTAGGGAAAGGGTAAAGGTTAAGGTTAGGGAAAGGGGAAAGGTTAGGGGTAAAGGCTGGGATAAAGGTTAGTGAAAGGGTAAAGGTAAAGGTTAGGGTAAAGGCTGGGATAAAGGTTAAGGTAAAGGTTAGGGTAAAGGGGAAAGGTTAGGGAAAGGATAAAGGTTAGGGAAAGGATAAAGGTTAGGGGTAAGGTTAGGGTAAAGGCTAGGATAAAGGTTAGGGGTAAGGTTAGGGTAAAGGTTAGGGGTAAGGTTAGGGATAAGGTAAAGGTTTGGGATAGGGTAAAGGCTAAGGTTTGGGAAAGGGTAAAGGTTAGAGTAAAGATTAGGATTAAGGTAAAGGTTTGGGTTAAGGTTAAGGTTTGGGATAGGGCAAAGGTAAAGGTTAGGGTAAAGGTAAATGTTATGTTAAAGGTTAGGGTAAAGGTACATTTTTGGGTAAAGGTAAAGGTTAGGGTAAAGATTAGGGTTAGGGTAAAGGTTAGGGTAACATGTTATGGTTACGGTAAAGGTTAGGGTAAAGGTTATGGTTACGGTAAAGGTTAGGGTAAAGGTTATGGTTACGGTAAAGGTTAGGGTAAATGTTAGGGTTAGAAATCAATAAAGTGTTGTTTCCTCTTTAGAGTATGGACCTGGACCGGCGGCGGGAGGACGCCAGGAACCCTAAAAGGAAGCCACGTCTGATGGAGGAGGATGAGCTGCCATCTTGGATCGTCAAGGATGACGCAGAGGTGGAGCGGCTCACTTGCGAGGAAGAGGAGGAGAAGATCTTCGGCCGAGGATCACGCAGGAGAGGCGACGTTGACTACAGCGACGCCCTGACAGAGAAACAGTGGCTCAGGGTAGGCTGGAACATATTATTTTATTCTCAATAATAACTTAATTATTTATAAAGATTAAACAAAACATAGAAACAATGGCACAGGGTTTGCCAGAATCTAATTCTTAATCCCATTAACCCCCTAGTGGTAGGGAAAGCTAAATAACCCTAGGGAATGGGACAATATTACATCACTTGCAAACAGCAGAAGCTGTCAAAGGATAGCCTACCACGCAATTCAGTAAAGTGCTGTTTACGGCCTTGTGTTTTTCACAATGTCTGTATTGGCGGCATTACTAACTTTCCTTATATTTCTCATGCAACAAATACGAATGAAGAATGGAGAACGACCCACTTAGAATTTGTGGCATGCACTACTCATGTAAAAAAGCAATATGGCGCCGATAGTTAGGGCAGCTCTGCTTCTAGTTCCTAAGCAACTTTGCAGTATTTTGTTTTTTTGTGTGTTATTTCTTAATTATTAGCCCAGGAATTTTTTTGTGATATTACATACATCCGTAAATAACTTTTGGATATCAGACCGGCGGTAACTCACCAGCATTACGACTGGGAATATGACCTTCCCGAATTGGATCCTTTGTTCGTACCCCCAAGGGCAATTGAACTGATTCCAGAGGCTGATCCAAAACACAGCCAGTGGAGAAGAGGTATTTGGAGTGGACTTGTTATCCGACTCAGGAGGCGCGCACACCATCCACCGCTTCCGAGTGTATTACTCGCTAATGTTCAGTTTCTGGATAATAAAGTAGACGAGTTCAGGGCGAGGATCTCCTTCCAGAGAGACATCAGGGATTATAACATACTCTGTTTCACAGAAACATGGCTCTCTCAGGATATACTGTCTTTGTCCATACAGCCAGCTGGGTTCTCAGTATATCGCGCAGACCTGGACCGGCGGCGGGAGGACGCCAGGAACCCTAAAAGGAAGCCACGTCTGATGGACTGGAATAAAAATCTCTCCAGAAAGAAGAAAGGCGGGGGTGTATGTTTCATGATTAACTACTCATGGTGTGATTGTGAAAACATACATAAACACAAGTCCTTTTTTTCACCCGGCCGAGAAAACCTCACAATCAAATGTTGACCTTACTACCTACCAAGAGAATTCTCTTTGGTTATAGTCATAGCTGTGTATATTTCCCCTCAAACTGATACCACAACAGCCCACAAAGTACTACACTGGACTTTATGCAAACTGGATTACACATATCCTGAGGCCACATTTGTTGTAGCTGGGGATTTTAACAAAGCAAATTTAAGAAAAAACACTATCAAAGTTCTATCAACTTATTGACTGTAGTACTCGCGCTGCTAAAACACTCGACCACTGCTACTGGTCCTCCCCCGCCCTCCCTTCAGCAATCACATCTCCATTTTGCTCCGTGCTAACGCTCGTCTGAATCCACGCTGCAAGATTGTTTTGATCACGCAGACTGGGATATGTTCCGGGTAGCCTCTGAGAATAACATTGACAAATGCATGGCCGAATACAAACAGTGTAGTTTTTCACTCTGTAGGCAATCAAACAGGAAAAACGTCATTCTAGAGACAAAGTGGAGTCACAATTCAACGGCTCAGACACGAGACGTATGTGGCAGGGTCTACAGACAATCACGGACTACAAAAGGAAAACCAGCCACTTCGCGGAAACCGACATCTTCCTTCCAGGCAAGCTAAAGACCTTCTTTGCTGCTTTGAGGATAACACACTGCCACTGACGTGGCCTGCTACCAAGGATTGTGGGCTCTCCTTCTCTGTGGCCGACGTGAGTAAGACATTTAAATGTGTTAACCCTCGCAAGGCTGCCGGCCCAGACGGCATCCTTAGCCGCGTCCTCTGAGCATGCACAGACCAGCTGGCTGGAGTGTTTACGGACATATTCAATCTCTCCCTATCCCAGTCTGCTGTCCCCACGCTCCGTATCACTCACGTCTGTCATCATGAAGAGCTTTGAGAGCCTAGTTAATGATCATATCACCCTACCTGACATCCTAGACCCACTTCAATTTGCTTACCACCCCAATAGATCCACAGACGATGCAATCACACTGCACACTAGCCCTATCCCATCTGGACAAGAGGAATACCTATGTAAGAATGCTATTCATTGACTACAGCTCAGCATTCAACACCATAGTACCCTCCAAGCTCATAATTTAGCTTGTGGCCCTGGGTCTGAACCCTGCCCTGTGCAACTGGGTCCTGGACTTCCTGATGGGCCACCCCCAGGTGGTGAAGGTTGGAAACAACACCTCAGGGAGTACAGGAGAGGGCTCAGAACGCCTCCAACTCAATCATCAAGTTTGCAGACGACACAACAGTAGTAGGCCTGATTACCAACAATGATGAGACGGCCTACAGAGAGGAGATGAGGGTATAGGGAGTGTGGTGCCAGGAAGAAAAAAAATCGACAAAACAAAGGAGCTGATCGTGGACTTCACGAAACTGCAGAGGGAGCACGCCCCTGTCCACATCGACGAGACCTCAGTGGAGCAAGTGTAAGGTTTTAAGTTTCTCTGCGTGATGCCCAACGCATCATCAGGGGCAAACTACCTGCCCTCCAGGACACCTACAGCACCCAATGTCACAGGAAGGCCAAAAAGATAATCAAGGACAACTACCTGAGCCACTGCCTGTTCACCCCGCTATCATCTAGAATGTGAGGTCAGTACAGGTGCATCGAAGCTGTTTTTCAGTCTATCTCAAGGCCATCAGACTGTTAAATAGCAATGACTAGGCGGATATCACCTGGTTACTTAACCCTGCACCTTAGAGGATGCTGCCCCATATACAAATACTTGAAATCACTAGTCACTAATAATGTTTACATTGTGGCAGACCAGGGGATTGGGTCAAAACGTTTACATAGATCAGACAAAGTAGGATTAGCTCAGTTTCAAAGGTGTTTATTCAAATAATAGTCCAAAAGAAAAGAATAGGTCTCCCCCAAGAGACCTTCTCCGGGATACCTTCTTCTGGGCTTCGGGTCCCCAACTATACAGGAGTCCTTTCCTCCCCCAGTCTCTTCCCTGTGTGCTGCTCTTCTGGCAGCTTTATGGGAGTTGTACAGCTGGTGAGCAATCAGCCCTTTATTACTCCCCAATCAGCCCCAATTAGTCCTGGCCGGAGAGCACGTCGAGACCTGGCACGTCCAGCAGATGGAGCCATCGCCTCGTGATGTATACTCCGTCTTTCACCAGGCCTCAACGAGTTTCCCCCTGGTGGCTGCTGACCTGCTGTACGCCACAACATATTTTTGCTTTACTCATCTCATATGTATATACTGTATTCTATTATACTGTATTTAAGTCAATGCCACTCCAAAATGTCTCATCTAATATTTATATATTCATTTATTCTTTTACTTTTAGGTTGTTTGTATTGTTGTGAAAATGGTTAGATATTACTGCACTATTACTGCACAGCCAGAAACCAAAGCGTTTCGCTTCACCCGCAATAACATCTGCTAAACATGTTTGTGGCAAATACAATTTGATTTGATTTGAAACAGGACTTTAATTTCAAAATAGCAGTTTGACAGGTTTAATTTTCTGCCATTTCTTGCGGATTAATTATTAATCAGTGGAAGCAAATAAAACCACTGTTCTGAACTAATATTTATAAGTGTTCAAATGTTTTAGGGTCTGTACTCAGGTCAGCTACATAGCTGTACATCCATAGTACATGTCTTTTACCAAATGTTTTAGGGTCTGTACTCAGGTCAGCTACATAGCTGTACATCCATAGAGTTCAGGTCTTTAATCAAATGTGTTAGGGTCTGTACTAGAGGTCGACCGATTATGAATTTTCAATGGCGATACCGATTATTGGAGGACCAAAAAAAGGTGATACCGATTAATTGGACGATTTATTTAAAATAAAAAATCTAATAAATGTATTTGTAATAAATACAATTACAACAATACTGAATGAACACTTATTTTAACTTTATATAATACATCAATAAAATCAATTTAGCCTCAAATAAATAATGAAACATGTTCAATTTGGTTTAAATAATGCAAAAACAAAGTGTTTGAGAAGAAGGTAAAAGTGCAATATGTGCCATGTAAGAAAGCTAACGTTTCAGTTCCTTTCTCAGAACATGAGAACATATGAAAGCTGGTGGTTCCTTTTAACATGAGTCTTCAATATTCCCAGGTAAGAAGTTTTAGGTTGTAGTTATTATAGGAATTATAGGACTATTTCTTTCTACCATTTGTATTTCATTAACCTTTGACTATTGGATGTTCTTATAGGCACTTTAGTATTGCCAGTGTAATAGTATAGCTTCCGTCCCTCTCCTCGCTCCTATCTGGGAGCGAGGACCAGGAACACAACGACAACAGCCACCCTTGAAGCAGCATTACCCATCGATCCACAAAAGCCGAAACAACCACTCCAAGTCTCAGAGCGAGTGAGGTTTCAAACGCTATTAGCGCGCACCCCGCTAACTAGCTAGCCATTTCACATCGGTTACACCAGCCTATCTCGTTAGTTGATAGGCTTGAAGTCATAAACAGCTCAATAGCTGCTGGCAAACGCACAAAAGTGCTGTTTGAATGAATGCTTACGAGCCTGCTGCTGCCTACCATCGCTCAGTCAGACTGCTCTATCAAATCATAGACTTAGTTATAACATGATAACACACAGAAATACGAGCCTTAGGTCATTAATATGGTCGAATCCGGAAACTATCATCTCGAAAACAAGATGTTTATTCTTTCAGTGAAATACGGAACCGTTCCGTATGTTATCAAACGGGTGGCATCCATCAGTCTAAATATTCCTGTTACATGTTATGTCTTAATTATGTGAAATTCTGGCAAATTAGGCGGCCCAAACTGTTGCATATCCACTGACTCTGCGTGCAATGAACGCAAGAGAAGTGACACAATTTCACCTGGTTAATATTGCCTGCTAACCTGGATATCTTTTAAATATGCAGGTTTAAAATATATACTTCTGTGATTTGATTTTTGATTTTAAGAAAGGTATTGATGTTTATGGTTAGGTACACATTGGAGCAACAATACACACAGCATCGATTATATGCAACGCAGGACACGCTAGATAAACTAGTAATATCATCAACCATGTGTAGTTAACTGGTGATTATGAATGATTGATTGTTTTTTATAAGATAAGTTTAGTGCTAGCTAGCAACTTACCTTGGCTTACTGCATTCGCGTAACAGGCAGGCTCCTCGTGGAGTGCAATGTAATCAGGTGGTTAGAGCGTTGGACTAGTTAACTAGTCCCCCGAGCTGACAAGGTAAAAATCTGTCGTTCTGCCCCTGAACGAGGCAGTTAACCCACCGTTCCTTTTACCAAATGTGTTAGGGTCTATACACAGGTCAAATATATAGCTGTACATCCATACTACAGGTCTTTTACCAAATGTGTTAGGGTCTATACACAGGTCAAATATATAGCTGTACATCCATACTACAGGTCTTTTACCAAATGTGTTAGGGTCTATACACAGGTCAAATATATAGCTGTACATCCATACTACAGGTCTTTTACCAAATGTGTTAGGGTCTATACACAGGTCAAATATATAGCTGTACATCCATACTACAGGTCTTTTACCAAATGTGTTAGGGTCTATACACAGGTCAAATATATAGCTGTACATCCATACTACAGGTCTTTTACCAAATGTGTTAGGGTCTATACACAGGTCAAATATATAGCTGTACATCCATACTACAGGTCTTTTACCAAATGTGTTAGGGTCTATACACAGGTCAAATATATAGCTGTACATCCATACTACAGGTCTTTTACCAAATGTGTTAGGTCTATATACAGGTCAAATATATAGCTGACATCCATACTACAGGTCTTTTACCAAATGTGTTAGGGTCTATACACAGGTCAAATATATAGCTGTACATCCATACTACAGGTCTTTTACCAAATGTGTTAGGGTCTATACACAGGTCAAATATATAGCTGTACATCCATACTACAGGTCTTTTACCAAATGTGTTAGGGTCTATACACAGGTCAAATATATAGCTGTACATCCATACTACAGGTCTTTTACCAAATGTGTTAGGGTCTATACACAGGTCAAATATATAGCTGTACATCCATACTACAGGTCTTTTTACCAAATGTGTTAGGGTCTATACACAGGTCAAATATATAGCTGTACATCCATACTACAGGTCTTTTACCAAATGTGTTAGGGTCTATACACAGGTCAAATATATAGCTGTACATCCATACTACAGGTCTTTTACCAAATGTGTTAGGGTCTATACACAGGTCAAATATATAGCTGTACATCCATACTACCAGTGTCTTTTACCAAATGTGTTAGGTCTTTTACCAAATGTGTTGGTCTATACACAGATCAAATATATAGCTGTACATCCATACTACAGGTCTTTTACCAAATGTGTTAGGGTCTATACACAGGTCAAATATATAGCTGTACATCCATACTACAGGTCTTTTACCAAATGTGTTAGGGTCTATACACAGGTCAAATATATAGCTGTACATCCATACTACAGGTCTTTTACCAAATGTGTTAGGGTCTATACACAGGTCAAATATATAGCTGTACATCCATACTACAGGTCTTTTACCAAATGTGTTAGGGTCTATACACAGGTCAAATATATAGCTGTACATCCATACTACAGGTCTTTTACCAAATGTGTTAGGGTCTAGGTCAAATATATAGCTGTACATCCATACTACAGGTCTTTTACCAAATGTGTTAGGGTCTATACACAGGTCAAATATATAGCTGTACATCCATACTACAGGTCTTTTACCAAATGTGTTAGGGTCTATACACAGGTCAAATATATAGCTGTACATCCATACTACAGGTCTTTTACCAAATGTGTTAGGGTCTATACACAGGTCAAATATATAGCTGTACATCCATACTACAGGTCTTTTACCAAATGTGTTAGGGTCTATACACAGGTCAAATATATAGCTGTACATCCATACTACAGGTCTTTTACCAAATGTGTTAGGGTCTATACACAGGTCAAATATATAGCTGTACATCCATACTACAGGTCTTTTACCAAATGTGTTAGGGTCTATACACAGGTCAAATATATAGCTGTACATCCATACTACAGGTCTTTTACCAAATGTGTTAGGGTCTATACACAGGTCAAATATATAGCTGTACATCCATACTACAGGTCTTTTACCAAATGTGTTAGGGTCTATACACAGGTCAAATATATAGCTGTACATCCATACTACAGGTCTTTTACCAAATGTGTTAGGGTCTATACACAGATCAGCTACATAGCTGTACAACTCTTGCGTTGTATTGGCTGTGTACTTAGGGTCGTTGTCCTGTTGGAAGGTGAACCTTCACCCCAGTCTGAGGTCCTGAGCGCTCTGGAGCAGGTTTTCATCAACGATCTCTCTGTACTTTGCTCCGTTCATCTTTCCCTTGATACTGACTAGTTTCCCAGTCCCTGCCGCTGAAAAACATCCCCACAGCATGATGCTGCCACTTCCATGCTTCAACGTAGGGATGGTGACAGGTTTCCTCCAGACGTGACGCTTAGTATTCAGGTCAAAGAGAGCAATCTTGGTTTCAACAGACCAGAGAATATTGTTTCTCATGGTCTGAGAGTCGCCGTAGATGCCTTTTGGCAAACTCTAAGCGGGCTGTCATGTTCCTTTTACTGAGGAGTGGCTTCCGGTTGTCCTTCTGGAAGGTTCTACCATCTCCACAGAGGAACTCTGGAGCTATGTCAGAGTGACCATCAGGTTCTTGGTCACCTCCCTGACCTATGCCCTTTGCCCCCGATTACTCAGTTTGGCTGGGCAGCCAGCTCTAGGAAGAGTCTTGGTGGTTCCAAACTTCTTCCATTTAATAATGATGGGGGCCACTGTGTTTTTGGGGACCTTCAATGCCGCAGAATTGTTTTGGTACCCTTCCCCAGATCTGTGCCCCGACACAATCCTGTCTCGGAGCTCTACGGACAATTAATTCGACCTCATGGACTGGTTTTTGCTCTGACTTGCCCTGTCAACTGTGGGACCTTATATAGACAGGTGTGGGCCTTTCCAAATCATGTCAAATCAATTGAATTTACCAAAGGTGAACTCCAATCAAGTGGTAGACACATTTCAAGTTTGATCCTTGGAAACTCAATACCAAACAGGCCCCCATTAACATCGACAGGGCTGAAGTGGAGTTTCTTCGTTTCCAAATCACCAAAGTCCAAACACACCAAGACAGTTGTGAAGAGAGCACGACAACACCTTTTTCCCCTCAGGAGACTTAAAGGATTTGGCAAACAATTCTACAGCTGCACCATCGAGAGCATCCTGACCGGTTGATTCACCGCCTGGTATGGCAACTGCAGAGGGTAGTGCATAAGGCCCAATACATCACTGGGGCCAAGTTTCCTAACCTCCAGGACCTATATACTAGGCAGTGTCAAAGGAAGGCCCAAAAAATTGTCAAAGACACCAGTCACCCAAGGCACAGACTGGTCTCTCTGCTACCGCACGGCAAGTGGTACTGAAACGCTAAGTCTTGGACCAAAAAGCTCCTTAACAGCTTTTAACCCCAAGCCATAAGACTGCAGAACAATTGATCAAATGGCCACCCGGACTATTTATATTGAACCCCCCTCCTTTGTTTTTACACTGCTGCTACTCGCTGTTTATTATCTATGTATAGTCACTTTACAAATTACCTCAACTAACTGGTGCCCCCTTCACATTGAATCGGTACCGGTACCCCCTGTCTATAGCCTCGTTATTGTTATGTCATTTTATTGTGTTACTTTTTTTTTATTTTTTTTTTTTAAACTTTTGTTTATTTAGTAAATATTTTCTAAACTCTATTTCTTGAACTGCATTGTTGGTTAAGGGCTTGTAAGTAACTATTTCACGGTAAGGTTTACACTTGTATTCGGCACGTGACAAATAAAATTTGATTTGATTTGAGTCTCATAACAAAGGTTCTGAATAATTATGTAAATAAGTTATTTGTTTCTTATTTAAAATACATTTACAAAAAGGTCTAACCTGTTTTTGCTTTGTCATTATGGGGTATTGTGTGTAGATTGATGAGGAAAACATTTAATTTAATACATTTTCGAATAAGGCTGTACTGTAACAAAATGTGAAAAAAGTCAAGGGGTCTGAATACTTTCCAAATACTGAATACTTTCAGTTTCATAACTAGAAGTCCTACAAACATAATATGCTTAATACTGTTAGACAGGTAAGAATTGTGGGATTCTGAAACAATGTGACTACTACAGCTGCACATTTGTTCTTAGCTCATTAGTTCAGTCTGTAACTAGAAGAATGGGAAGGACAGCTACAGTATATGAGTGCATTTTTATGTGTGTCACCCTCTACAGGCAGTAGAGGATGGTAACCTGGAGGAAATGGAGGAAGAGATCCGTCTGAAGAAGTCGAGGAAGAGGAGGAGACGAGGGGAGAAGGACGGAGGGAGGGAAGAGGGAGGAGAGAAGGCAAAGAAGAGGCGTGGACGTCCCCCTGCCGAGAAGCTGTCCCCCAACCCCCCCAAACTCACCAAACAGATGAACGCCATCATCGACACCGTCATCAACTACAGAGACAGGTAAGAGAACCATAGCAGGAGAGAGTGGTGATACCCCCAACCAGTCCTCTAGTACCTGGGTTGCACATGTTTTCTATAGTCCAGCAATAGTATCCCTGATTCAATTATTGAGAGTTGTGATAGTGTTTAGCCAGTATTCCTCTGGGGTTCCAAAATCAGTATCGTCCTCTCGGGTTCCCATTTCAGTATCATGCTCTGTCCTCTGGGGTTCCTATATCAGTATCATGCTCTGTCCTCTGGGGTTCCTATATCAGTATTGTCCTCTGGGGTTCCTATATCAGTATCATGCTGTCCTCTGGGGTTCCTATATCAGTATCATGCTCTGTCCTCTGGGGTTCCTATATCAGTATCATTCCTATATCAGTCTGTCCTCTGGGGTTCCTATATCAGTATTGTCCTCTGGGGTTCCTATATCAGTATCATGCTCTGTCCTCTGGGGTTCCTATATCAGTATTGTCCTCTGGGGTTCCTATATATCAGTATCATGCTCTGTCCTATCGGGTTCCTATATCAGTATTGTCCTCTGGGGTTCCTATATCAGTATCATGCTCTGTCCTCTGGGGTTCCTATATCAGTATCATGCTCTGTCCTCTGGGGTTCCTATATCAGTATTGTCCTCTGGGGTTCCTATATCAGTATCATGCTCTGTCCTATCGGGTTCCTATATCAGTATTGTCCTCTGGGGTTCCTATATCAGTATCATGCTCTGTCCTCTCGGGTTCCTATATCAGTATCATGCTCTGTCCTCTGGGGTTCCTATATCAGTATCATGCTCTGTCCTCTGGGGTTCCTATATCAGTATCATGCTCTGTCCTCTGGGTTCCCATTTCAGTATCATGCTCTGTCCTCTGGGGTTCCTATATCAGTATCATGCTCTGTCCTCTGGGGTTCCTATATCAGTATCATGCTCTGTCCTCTGGGGTTCCTATATCAGTATTGTCCTCTGGGGTTCCTATATCAGTATCATGCTCTGTCCTCTGGGGTTCCTATATCAGTATTGTCCTCTGGGGTTTCTATATCAGTATCATGCTCTGTCCTCTGGGGTTCCTATATCAGTATTGTCCTCTGGGGTTCCTATATCAGTATCATGCTCTGTCCTCTGGGGTTCCTATATCAGTATCATGCTCTGTCCTCTGGGGTTCCTATATCAGTATTGTCCTCTGGGGTTCCTATATCAGTATCATGCTCTGTCCTCTCGGGTTCCTATATCAGTATTGTCCTCTGGGGTTCCTATATCAGTATCATGCTCTGTCCTCTGGGGTTCCTATATCAGTATCATGCTCTGTCCTCTGGGGTTCCTATATCAGTATCATGCTCTGTCCTCTGGGGTTCCTATATCAGTATCATGCTCTGTCCTCTGGGGTTCCTATATCAGTATCATGCTCTGTCCTCTGGGGTTCCTATATCAGTATCATGCTCTGTCCTCTGGGGTTCCTATATCAGTATCATGCTCTGTCCTCTGGGGTTCCTATATCAGTATTGTCCTCTGGGGTTCCTATATCAGTATCATGTGCTCTGGGGTTCCTATATCAGTATCATGCTCTGGGGTTCCTATATCAGTATCAGTATCAGCTCTGCTCTGGGGTTCCTATATCAGTATTGTCCTCTGGGATTCCTATATCAGTATTGTCCTCTGGGGTTCCTATATCAGTATTGTCCTCTGGGATTCCTATATCAGTATTGTCCTCTGGGGTTCCTATATCAGTATTGTCCTCTGGGGTTCCTATATCAGTATCATGCTCTGGGGTTCCTATATCAGTATTGTCCTCTGGGGTTCCTATATCAGTGTCATGCTCTGTCCTCTGGGGTTAATATATCAGTATCATGCTCTGGGGTTCCTATGTCAGTATCATGCTCTGGGGTTCCTACAGTGGGGCAAAAAAGTATTTAGTCAGCCACCAATTTTTTAAGTTCTCCTACATAAAAAGATGAGAGAGGCCTGTAATTTTCATCATAGGTACACTTCAACTATGACAGACAAAATGAGGGGGGAAAATCCAGAAAATCACATTGTAGGATTTTTTATGAATTTATTTGCAAATTATGGTGGAAAATAAGTATTTGGTCACCTACAAACAAGCAAGATTTCTGGCTCTCACAGACCTGTAACTTCTTCTTTAAGAGGCTCCTCTCTCCTCCACTCGTTACCTGTATTAATGGCACCTGTTTGAACTTGTTATCAGTATAAAAGACACCTGTCAACAACCTCAAACAGTCACACTCCAAACTCCACTATGGCCAAGACCAAAGAACTGTCAAAGGACACCAGAAACAAAATTGTAGACCTGCACCTGGCTGGGAAGACGGAATCTGCAATAGGTAAGCAGCTTGGTTTGAAGAAATCAACTGTGGGAGCAATTATTAGGAAATGGAAGACATACAAGACCACTGATAATCTCCCTCGATCTGGGGCTCCACGCAAGATCTCACCCGTGGGGTCAAAATGATCACAAGAACGGTGAGCAAAAATCCCAGAACCACACGGGGGGACCTAGTGAATGACCTGCAGAGAGCTGGGACCAAAGTAACAAAGCAACAAAGCCTACCATCAGTAACACACTACGCCGCCAGGGACTCAAATCCTGCAGTGCCAGACGTGTCCCCCTGCTTAAGCCAGTACATGTCCAGGCCTGTCTGAAGTTTGCTAGAGAGCTGGATGATCCAGAAGAAGATTGGGAGAATGTCATACGGTCAGATGAAACCAAAATATAACTTTTTGGTAAAAACTCAACTCGTCGTGTTTGGAGGACAAAGAATGCTGAGTTGCATCCAAAGAACACCATACATACTGTGAAGCATGGGGGTGGAAACATCATGCTTTGGGGCTGTTTTTCTGCAAAGAGACCAGGAAGACTGATCCGTGTAAAGGAAAGAATGAATGGGGCCATGTATCGTGAGATTTTGAGCGGAAACCTCCTTCCATCAGCAAGGGCATTGACGATGAACCGTGGCTGGGTCTTTCAGAATGACAATGATCCCAAACACACCGCCCAGGCAACGAAGGAGTGGCTTCGTAAAAAGCATTTCAAGGTCCTGGAGTGGCCTAGCCAGTCTCCAAATCTCAACCCCATAGAAAATCTTTGGAGGGAGTTGAAAGTCTGTGTTGCCCAGCAACAGCCCCAAAACATCACTGCTCTAGAGGAGATCTGCATGGAGGAATGGGCCAAAATACCAGCAACAGTGTGTGTAAACCTTGTGAAGACTTACAGAAACGTTTGACCTCTGTCATTGCCAACAAAGGGTATATAACAAAGTATTGAGAGAAACTTTTGTTTTTGACCAAATACTTATTTTCCACCATAATTTGCAAATAAATTCATAAAAAATCCTACAATGTGATTTTCTGGATTTTCCCCCCTCATTTTGTCTGTCATAGTTGAAGTGTACCTATGATGAAAATTACAAGCCTCTCTCATCTTTTTAAGTCGGAGAACTTGCACAATTGGTGGCTGACTAAATCATTTTTTGCACCACTATATATCAGTATTGTCCTCTGGGGTTCCTATATCAGTATCATGCTCTGTCCTCTGGGGTTCCTATATCAGTATTGTCCTCTGTCCTCTGGGGTTCCTATATCAGTATCATGCTCTGTCCTCTGGGGTTCCTATATCAGTATTGTCCTCTGGGGTTCCTATATCAGTATCATGCTCTGGGGTTCCTATATCAGTATTGTCCTCTGGGGTTCCTATATCAGTATCGTGCTCTGTCCTCTGGGGTTCCTATATCAGTATCATGCTCTGTCCTCTGGGGTTCCTATATCAGTATCGTCCTCTGGGGTTCCTATATCAGTATTGTCCTCTGGGGTTCCTATATCAGTATTATGCTCTGGGGTTCCTATATCAGTATCGTCCTCTGGGGTTCCTATGTCAGTATTGTCCTCTGTCCTCTGGGGTTCCTATATCAGTATCATGCTCTGTCCTCTGGGGTTCCTATATCAGTATCGTCCTCTGGGGTTCCTATATCAGTATCGTCCTCTGGGGTTCCTATATCAGTATCATGCTCTGTCCTCTGGGGTTCCTATGTCAGTATCATGCTCTGTCCTCTGGGGTTCCTATATCAGTTTCATGCTCTGTCCTCTGGGGTTCCTATATCAGTATCATGCTCTGGGGTTCCTATATCAGTATCGTCCTCTGGGGTTCCTATATCAGTATCGTCCTCTGGGGTTCCTATATCAGTATCGTCTTCTGGGGTTCCTATATCAGTATCGTCCTCTGGGGTTCCTATATCAGTATCGTCCTCTGTCCTCTGGGGTTCCTATATCAGTAGTGTCCTCTGGTGTTCCTATATATGTATTGTCCTCTGTCCTCTGGGGCTCCTATATCAGTAGTGTCCTCTGTCCTCTGGGGTTCCTATATCAGTATCGTCCTCTGGGGTTCCTATATCAGTATTGTCCTCTGGGGCTCCTATATCAGTAGTGTCCTCTGGGGTTCCTATATCAGTATTGTCCTCTGTCCTCTGGGGCTCCTATATCAGTAGTGTCCTCTGTCCTCTGGGGCTCCTATGTCAGTATTGTCCTCCTCTGGGGCTCCTATATCAGTATTGTCCTCTGTCGCTCCTATATCAGTATTATCCTCTGGGGTTCCTATAGCAGTAGTGTCCTCTGGGGTCCTATATCAGTATTGTCCTCTGTCCTCTGGGGCTCCTATGTCAGTATTGTCCTCTGTCCTCTGGGGCTCCTATATCAGTATTGTCCTCTGTCGCTCCTATATCAGTATTGTCCTCTGGGGTTCCTATAGCAGTAGTGTCCTCTGGGGTTCCTATATCAGTATTGTCCTCTGGGGCTCCTATATCAGTATTGTCCTCTGGGGCTCCTATATCAGTATTGTCCTCTGGGGCTCCTATATCAGTATTGTCCTCTGGGGCTCCTATATCAGTATTGTCCTCTGGGGTTCCTATATCAGTATTGTTCTCTGTCCTCTGGGGTTCCTATATCAGTATCGTCATTTGGGGTTTTATATCAGTAGTGTCCTCTGGGGTTCCTTTTTCAGTGCCGTGCTCTGTCTGTAGCTGGAGTGTTTGACAGGCACATGTTTGGAGCTACACATGGAAACATTCCTCCCCTACTCCCCAGTCAGCCTAACCCTAACCCGCTGAACACCAGGATGATTTAATGGATGAAGTCATCTTTGAGCAACAAAACATCATGCTTTGTGGCTTGAAAAACCTTTTTCCTCCCCTCTCCTCTCTTCTCCTCCCATCTCCTCTCTTCTCCTCCCATCTCCTCTCTTCTCCTCCCAGCTCTTGGGCTCCCGAGTAGTGCAGTGGTCTAAGGCACTGCATCTTAGTACTTCAGGATTCACTACAGACACCCTGGTTCAAATCCAGGCTGTATCACAACCAGCCGTGATTGGGAGTCCCATAGGGCGTCGCACAATTGCCCCAGCGTCGCAGTGCTAGTTGTACCATCAGAGACTCTGGGTTCGAGCCCAATTGGCCTAGCGTCGTCCGGGTTAGGGAGGGTTTGACCGGTAGGGATATCCTTGTCTCATCGCGCACTAGCGACTCCTGTGGTGGGCAGTGCACGCTAACCAGGTCGCCAGGTGCACGATGTTTTCTCCGACACATATGTGCGGCTGGCTTCCGGATTGGATGCACTCTGTGTTGGTCGAAATCCATGTTTCGGAGGACACATGGATTTCGACCTTAGTCTCTCCTGAGCCCGGGAGTTGTAGCGATGAGACAAGATAATCCTCAGGTTGTCAATTGTCTAAATAATTGATAATATTTAAACCGCACAATAGCGTATTCAATAGAAAGGAAAAACAACAAAGGGTGCGCGCAAACCAGCTCTGCATTCTTCCTCAGGCCACTCATTCTTCTTCATTTTTCAGAAAACAAGCCTGAAACAATGTCTAAAGACTGTTGACATCATGTGGAAACCATAGGAACTGCAATATGGGTCCTAACCCATTAGATACTCTATAGGCATTCAATTGAAAATACCCACATCAAAAATCCCACTTCCTGTATATATTTTCCTCAGGTTTTCGTCTGCCATATTTCTGTTATACTCACAGACATTGTTTTAACAGTTTTGGAAACTTTAGAGTGTTTTCTATCCAAATCTACCAATTATATGCATATCCTAACTTCTGGTCCTGAGTAACAGGCTGTTTACTTTGAGCCCGCTTCTCTTCCAGATGTCGAAATACTTCCCCCAAGCCATAAGAAGTTAGCTGACTTGCCTAGTTACATGAAGGTTAAACTCTCCAGCTGTTTCTACTAGAAAGGATCTCTCTAGCTGTTTTCAAGTGGACAGGAACACCCTAGCTGTTTTCAAGTGGACAGGAACACCCTAGCTGTTTTCAAGTAGACAGGTACTCTCTAGCTGTTTTCTACTACACAGGAACTATCTACCTGTTTTCTACTAGACAGGAACTCTCTACCTGTTTTCTATTAGACAGAAACTATCTACCTGTTTTCTAAGCCAGGAACTCTCAGGAGTACCTGTTTTCTATTAGACAGAAACTATCTACCTGTTTTCAGGAGACATGGAACATCACTGACATGTTTTCTATTAGAAGGATCACTGAGCTATTTTCGATTAGACTGGAACTATCTACCTGTTTTCTACTAGACAGGAGTTATCTGTTTTCAAGTAGACAGGAACTCTCCAGTTGTTTCTATTTGACAGGAACTGTACCTCAATTTCAGGATTAGACAGGAACTCACCTGTTTCCTATTCAGAGAAGGACTCTGGTGTTTTCAATTAGACAGGAACTATCTACCTGTTTTCTAAGCCTCAATGTCAGGAGTTATTATGGAACATCACTGAACCTCATCAGGAGTTAGAACATCATTAGAACGTTGAAGATGTCGTTCCCATAGCAACGATTAAAACATTCCCTAACCAGAAACCGTGGATTGATGGCAGCATTCGTGTGAAACTGAAGGCACGAACCACTGCTTTTAATCAGGGCAAGGTGTCTGGTAACATGACTGAATACAAACAGTGCAGCTATTCCCTCCGCAAGGCTATCAAACAAGCTAAGCGCCAGTACAGAGACAAAGTAGAATCTCAATTCAACGGCTCAGACACAAGATGCATGTGGCAGGGTCTACAGTCAATCACGGACTACAGGAAGAAACCCAGCCCAGTCACGGACCAGGATGTCTTGCTCCCAGGCAGACTAAATAACTTTTTTGCCCGCTTTGAGGACAATACAGTGCCACTGACACGGCCTGCAACGGAAACATGCGGTCTCTCCTTCACTGCAGCCGAAGTGAGTAAGACATTTAAACGTGTTAACCCTCGCAAGGCTGCAGGCCCAGACGGCATCCCCAGCCGCGCCCTCAGAGCATGCACAGACCAGCTGGCCGGTGTGTTTACGGACATATTCAATCAATCCCTATACCAGTCTGCTGTTCCCACATGCTTCAAGAGGGCCACCATTGTTCCTGTTCCCAAGAAAGCTAAGGTAACTGAGCTAAACGACTACCGCCCCGTAGCACTCACATCCGTCATCATGAAGTGCTTTGAGAGACTAGTCAAGGACCATATCACCTCCACCCTACCTGACACCCTTGACCCACTCCAATTTGCTTACCGCCCAAATAGGTCCACAGACGATGCAATCTCAACCACACTGCACACTGCCCTAACCCATCTGGACAAGAGGAATACCTATGTGAGAATGCTGTTCATCGACTACAGCTCGGCATTCAACACCATAGTACCCTCCAAGCTCGTCATCAAGCTCGAGACCCTGGGTCTCGACCCCGCCCTGTGCAACTGGGTACTGGACTTCCTGACGGGCCGCCCCCAGGTGGTGAGGGTAGGCAACAACATCTCCTCCCCGCTGATCCTCAACACTGGGGCCCCACAAGGGTGCGTTCTGAGCCCTCTCCTGTACTCCCTGTTCACCCACGACTGCGTGGCCATGCACGCCTCCAACTCAATCATCAAGTTTGCGGACGACACAACAATGGTAGGCTTGATTACCAACAACGACGAGACGGCCTACAGGGAGGAGGTGAGGGCCCTCGGAGTGTGGTGTCAGGAAAATAACCTCACACTCAACGTCAACAAAACTAAGGAGATGATTGTGGACTTCAGGAAACAGCAGAGGGAACACCCCCCCATCCACATCGATGGAACAGTAGTGGAGAGGGTAGCAAGTTTTAAGTTCCTCGGCATACACATCACAGACAAACTGAATTGGTCCACTCACACAGACAGCATCGTGAGGAAGGCGCAGCAGCGCCTCTTCAACCTCAGGAGGCTGAAGAAATTCGGCTTGTCACCAAAAGCACTCACAAACTTCTACAGATGCACAATCGAGAGCATCCTGGCGGGCTGTATCACCGCCTGGTATGGCAACTGCACCGCCCTCAACCGTAAGGCTCTCCAGAGGGTAGTGAGGTCTGCACAACGCATCACCGGGGGCAAACTACCTGCCCTCCAGGACACCTACACCACCCGATGCTACAGGAAGGCCATAAAGATCATCAAGGACATCAACCACCCGAGCCACTGCCTGTTCACCCCGCTGTCATCCAGAAGGCGAGGTCAGTACAGGTGCATCAAAGCTGGGACCGAGAGACTGAAAAACAGCTTCTATCTCAAGGCCATCAGACTGTTAAACAGCCACCACTAACATTGAGTGGCTACTGCCAACACACTGTCAATGACACTGACTCTACTCCAGCCACTTTAATCATGGGAATTGATGGGAAGGATGTAAATATATCACTAGCCACTTTAACTATGCCACTTGGTTTACATACTTATCTCATATGTATATACTGTACTCGATATCATCTACTGTATTTTGCCTTATGTAATACATTCATATCACCTAGCCACTTTATCCCTACACTGTGTATAAGACTTTTTTTTGGTTTAGTTATACTCATCTCATTGTATATACTGTACACTCGATATCATCTACTGTATCTTGCCTATGCTGCTCTGTACCATCACTCATTCATATATCCTTATGTACATATTCTTTATCCCCTTACACTGTGTATAAGACAGTAGTTTTTTTGGAATTGTTAGTTAGATTACTTGCTCGTTATTACTGCATTGTCGGAACTAGAAGCACAAGCATTTCGCTACACTCGCATTAACATCTGCTAACCATGTGTATGTGACAAATAAAATTTGATTTGATTTGACACTAAGCCTCAATGTCAGGAGTTATTATGGAACATCACTAAGCCTCAATGTCAGGAGTTATTATGGAACATCACTAAGCCTCAATGTCAGGAGTTATTATGGAACATCACTAAGCCTCAATGTCAGGAGTTATTATGGAACAGCACTGAACCTCAATGTCAGTAATTATGATACAACACTGAGTTCTGTGACTAATAACTGGGCACAGTTGGATGTTTAAGACTCGTGGTTATGATGTGTTGGTGCTTTGATGTGGGGTGAGAGAGAAGTCATTGTCTGATATTAAAACTTTAACCTCTAGGGGGTGTGGGACAAATCATTACAAACAGTTACCACCCAAGTAGAGGAGTTACACAAGTTAGAAATTGCAATAAAATGTATCACTTACCTTTGATGATCTTCATATGGTTGCACTCACAAGATCCCCATTTACTCAATAAATGTTAGTTTTGTTCGATAACGTCCCTCTTTATATCCAAAAACCTCAGTTTTGTTCACCCGTTTTGTTCAGTAATCCATAGGCTCAAAGGCAATCACAACAGCCAGATGAAAAATCCGAAAAGTATCATTAAAGTTCGTAAAAACATGTCAAACGATGTTTTTAACAATCCTCAGGTTGTTTTTAGTCATAAGCTGTCATCAAGGCAAAGGGTGGCTACTTTGAAGAATCAAAAAATGTTTTAACACTTTTTTGGTTACGACATGGTTCCATATGTGTTATTTCATAGTTTTGATGTATTCACTATTATTCCACAATGTAGAATGTTTGACTGGTACTGTATATGTGTATAAAGTGTATATATATATATATGTGTATAAGCTTTGTAGTTCTTGACACAAACCAGTGAACTTGGGACCTAGTACCATACCTCGTATTTTAAAGTCTGTTTGTTAACAGGTCTAACAGACAGCTGTCAGAGGTGTTTGTCCAGCTGCCGTCCAGGAAAGAGCTGCCAGAGTACTACGAGCTGATCAGAAAACCTGTTGACTTCAAGAAAATCAAGGTACCAAACAACAGATAATACATATTAAACATAACACCTATAGTAGTAAGGACAGACAGAGGAACCTACCAAGTGTGACAGACTGATTGTGTGCATGTTTGTTTGTTTGTTTATTTCCAGGAGCGTGTGCGGAGCCACAAGTTCAGGAGTGTGTCTGACCTGGAGAAGGATGTGATGCTGCTCTGTCACAACGCTCAGACTTTTAACCTGGAGGGGTCACAGGTCAGTCACCCCTAACCCTGAACTATATTCCTCACCCTGTCTGTGTTGTATATCTATGATGTTGCGCCTGTCTATGTGCTGTAGTTCTATAACATGGAGTGGTTTGTCTATGTGTTGTATATCTATGATAGGTATGTTTATCTATGGTGGGTATTTCCATGTTTTGTATATCTATGATAGGTCTGTCTATGTGTTGTAGATCTATGATGTTGGTATTTTCATTGTGTTGTAGGTCTACAATGTTACCTCTGTCTATGTGTTGTAAATCTATGATGTTATGCCTGTCTATGTGTTGTAGAGCTATGATGGTCTGTATGTCTATGTGCTGTGTACCTAGAATGTTATGTCTGCCTATGTGTTGAAGATCTTTGATGTTGTCTGTCTGTATATCTATCATGTTTTGTCTATGTGTTGTGTATCTATGACATGGTGTCTATGTGTTGTAGATCTATGACATTGTGCCTGTCTATGTGATGTAGATCAAATCAAACTTTATTTGTCACATGTGCCGAATACAACAAGTGTAGACCTTACCGTGAAATGCATTCGTATGGCTTGGGGGTAGAAGCTGTTAAGGAGCCTTTTGGTCCTAGACATGGTGCTCCGGTACCGCTTGCTGTGCGGTAGCAGAGAAAACAGTCTATGTCTTGGGCGACTGGAGTCTCTGACAATTTAAGGGCCTTCCTCTGACACCGCCTACTACATAGGTCCTGGATGGCGGGAAGCTTGGCCCCAGTGATATACTGGGCCGTACGCACTACCCTCTATAGCGCCTTACGGTCAGATGCCGAGCAGTTGCCATGCCAAGGTAATGTAACCGGTCAGGATGCTCTCAATTGTGCAGCTGTAGAACTTTTTGAGAATCTGGGTACCCATGCCAAATCTTTTCAGTCTCTTGAGGAGGAAAAGGTTTTGTCGTCACGACTGTCTTGATGAGTTTGGACCATGGTAGTTCGTTGGTGATGTGGACACTAAGGAACTTGAAACTCTCGACCCGCTCTACTACAGCCCCGTCGATGTGAATGGGGGCCTGTTCGGCCTGCCTTTTTCTGTAGTCCACGATCAGCTCCTTTGTCTTGCTCAGACTGAGGGAGAGATTGTTGTCCTGGCACCACACTGCCAGTTCTCTAACCTCCTCCCTGTTGGCTGTCTCATCGTTGTCGGTGATCAGACTGTTGTGTCATCAGCAAACTTAATGATGGTGTTGGAGTCATGCCTGGCCGTGCAGTCATGAGGGAACAGGGAGTACAGGAGGGGACTAAGTACACACCCCTGAGGTTCCCCAGTTTTGAGGATCAGTGTGGTAGACGTGTTGTTACCTACCCTTACCACCTGGGGGCGGCCCGTCAAAGTTGAGGATCCAGTTGCAGAGGGAGGCGTTTAGTCCCAGGGTCCTTAGCTTAGTGGGTTAGGGTTAGGGTGAGCTTCGTGGCCCCTATGGTGTTGAATGCTGAGCTGTAGTCAATTAACAGCATTCTCACATACAGTTGAAGTCGGAAGTTTACGTACACTTAGGTTGGAGTCATTAAAACTTGTTTTTCAACCACTCCACAAATTTCTTGTCAACAAACTAGTTTTTGCAAGTTTATCAGGACATCTACTTTGTGCATGACGCAAGTAATATTTCCAACAATTGTTTGCAGACAGATTATTTCACTTATAATTCACTGTATCACAATTCCAGTGGGTCAGACGTTTACATACACCAAGTTGACTGTGCCTTTTAAACAGCTTGGAAAATTCCAGAAAATTATGTCATGGCTTTAGTAGCTTCTGATAGGCTAATTGACATCATTTGAGTCAATTGGAGGTGTACCTGTTGATGTATTTCAAGGCCTACCTTCAAACTCAGTACCTTTTTGCTTGACATCATGGGAAAATCAAAAGAAATCAGCCAAGACCTCAGAAAAAAAATTGTAGACCTCCAAATCAAATCAAATTTATTTATATAGCCCTTCATACATCAGCTGATATCTCAAAGTGCTGTACAGAAACCCAGCCTAAAACCCCAAACAGCAAGCAATGCAGGTGTAGAAGCACGGTGGCTAGGAAAAACTCCCTAGAAAGGCCAAAACCTAGGAAGAAACCTAGAGAGGAACCAGGCTATGTGGGGTGGCCAGTCCTCTTCTGGCTGTGCCGGGTGGAGATTATAACAGAACATGGCCAAGATGTTCAAATGTTCATAAATGACCAGCATTGTCGTATAATAATAAGGCAGAACAGTTGAAACTGGAGCAGCAGCACGGTCAGATGGACTGGGGACAGCAAGGAGTCATCATGTCAGGTAGTCCTGGGGCATGGTCCTAGGGCTCAGGTCCTCCGAGAGAGAGAAAGAAAGAGAGAAGGAGAGAATTAGAGAACGCACACTTAGATTCACAAAGGACACCGAATAGGACAGGAGAAGTACTCCAGATATAACAAACTGACCCTAGCCCCCCGACACATAAACTACTGCAGCATAAATACTGGAGGCTGAGACAGGAGGGGTCAGGAGACACTGGCCCCATCCGAGGACACCCCGGACAGGGCCAAACAGGAAGGATATAACCCCACCCACTTTGTCAAAGCACAGCCCCCACACCACTAGAGGGATATCTTCAACCACCAACTTACCATCCTGAGACAAGGCTGAGTATAGCCCACAAAGATCTCTGCCATGGCACAACCCAAGGGGGGGTGCCAACCCAGACAGGATGACCACATCAGTGAATCAACCCACTCAGGTGACGCACCCCTTCCAGGGACGGCACGAGAGAGCCCCAGTAAGCCAGTGACTCAGCCCCTGTAATAGGGTTAGAGGCAGAGAATCCCAGTGGAAAGAGGGGAACCGGCCAGGCAGAGACAGCAAGGGCGGTTCGTTGCTCCAGAGCCTTTCCGTTCATCTTCCCACTCCTGGGCCAGACTACACTCAATCATATGACCCACTGAAGAGATGAGTCTTCAGTAAAGACTTAAAGGTTGAGACCGAGTTTGCGTCTCTGACATGGGTAGGCAGACCGTTCCATAAAAATGGAGCTCTATAGGAGAAAGCCCTGCCTCCAGCTGTTTGCTTAGAAATTCTAGGGACAATTAGGAGGCCTGCGTCTTGTGACCGTAGCGTACGTGTAGGTATGTACGGCAGGACCAAATCAGAGAGATAGGTAGGAGCAAGCCCATGTAATGCTTTGTAGGTTAGCAGTAAAACCTTGAAATCAGCCCTTGCTTTGACAGGAAGCCAGTGTAGAGAGGCTAGCACTGGAGTAATATGATCAAATTTTTTGGTTCTAGTCAGGATTCTAGCAGCCGTATTTAGCACCAACTGAAGTTTATTTTGTGCTTTATCCGGGTAGCCGGAAAGTAGAGCATTGCAGTAGTCTAACCTAGAAGTGACAAAAGCATGGATTAATTTTTCTGCATCATTTTTGGACAGAAAGTTTCTGATTTTTGCAATGTCACGTAGATGGAAAAAAGCTGTCCTTGAAATGGTTTTGATATGTTCTTCAAAAGAGAGATCAGGGTCCAGAGTAACGCTGAGGTCCTTTACAGTTTTATTTGAGACGACTGTACAACCATTAAGATTAATTGTCAGATTCAACAGAAGATCTCTTTGTTTCTTGGGACCTAGAACAAGCATCTCTGTTTTGTCTGAGTTTAAAAGTAGAAAGTTTGCAGCCATCCACTTCCTTATGTCTGAAACACATGCTTCTAGCAAGGGCAATTTTGCGGCTTCACCATGTTTCATTGAAATGTACAGCTGTGTGTCATCCGCATAGCAGTGAAAGTTAACATTATGTTTTCGAATGACATCCCCAAGAGTAAAATATATAGTGAAAACAATAGTGGTCCTAAAACGGAACCTTGAGGAACACCGAAATTTACAGTTGATTTGTCAGAAGACAAACCATTCACAGAGACAAACTGATATCTTTCCGACAGATAAGATCTAAACCAGGCCAGAACTTGTCCGTGTAGACCAATTTGGGTTTCCAATCTCTCCAAAAGAATGTGGTGATCGATGGTATCAAAAGCAGCACTAAGGTCTAGGAGCACGAGGACAGATGCAGAGCCTCGGTCCGATGCCATTAAAATGTAATTTACCACCTTCACAAGTGCCGTCTCAGTGCTATGATGGGGTCTAAAACCAGACTCCACAAGTCTGGTTCATCCTTGGGAGCAATTTCCAAACGCCTGAAGGTGGGTACCACATTCATCTGTACAAACAATGCTGTGGGGGTGCTTTGCTGCAGGAGGGATGGTGCACTTCACAAAATAAATGGCATCATGATCGAGGAAAATGATGTAGATATATTGAAGCAACATCTCAAGACATCAGTCAGAAAGTGTTTTAGCTTGGTCGCAAATGGGTCTTCCAAATGGAACAATGACCCCAAGCATACTTCCAAAGTTGTGGCAAAATGCCTTAAGGACAACAAAGTCAAGGTATTAATGTGGCCATCACAAAGCCCTGACCTCAGTCCCATAGAAAATTTGTGGGCAGAACTGAAAAAGCGTGTGCCAGCAAGGAGGCCTACAAACCTGACTCAGTTACACCAGCTCTGTCAGGAGGAATGGGACAAAATCCACCCAACTTATTGTTGGAAGCTTGTGGAAGGCTACCTGAAACATTTGTCCCAAGTTAAACAATTTAAAGGCATTGCTACCAAATACTAATTGAGTGTATGTAAACCTCTGACCCACTGGGAATGTGATAAAATAAATAAAAGCTGAAATAAATCAGTCTCTCTACTATTATTCTGACATTTCACATTCCCACAATAAAGTGGTGTTCCTAACTGACCAAAGACAGGGAATTTTTACTTGGATTAAATGTCAGGAATTGTGAAAAACTGAGTTTAAATGTATTTGGCTAAGGTGTATGTCAACTTCTGACTTCAACTGTAGGTGTTCCTTTCGTCCAGGTGGGAAAGGGCAGTGTGGAGTGCTATTGAGATTGCGTCATCTGTGGATCTGTTGGGGCGGTATGCAAATTGGTGTGGGTCTAGGGTATCCGGGAGGATGCTGTTGATGTGAGCCATGACCAGCCTTTCAATACACTTCATGGCTACCGATGTGAGTGCTACGGGGCGGTAATCATTTAGGCAGGTTACCTTTGTTTCCTTGGGCACAGGGAATATAGTGGTCTGCTTGAAACATGTAGGTATTACAGACTCAGACAGGGAGAGGTTGAAAAATGTCAGTGAAGACACTTGCCAGTTGGTCAGCGCATGCTTTGAGTACACGTCCTGGTAATCCATCTGGTCCCGCGGCTTTGTGAATTTTGACCTGTTTAGAGGTCTTGCTCAAATCGGCTACCGAGAGCGTTATCACACAGTCATCCAGAACAGCTGGTGCTCTCGTGCATGCTCCAGTGTTGCTTGCTTCAAAGCATGCATAAAAGGCATTTAGCTCATCTGGTAGGCTCACGTCACTGGGCAGCTTGCGTCTGGGTTTCCGTAATAGTATCTATAATGTTATGTCTGTCTATGTGTTGTAGATCTATGATGTTATGCCTGTCTGTGTCGTAGATCTGTTTTAAGTGAGAATAGGTTTTGGTCTAAAGCTGAAAAAGAAAGGAAATGCATATGAGCACCATAATGCCTAATTCACCCATGCACTACCATGGTTTTCCAGAACACAGCTTTGACCTACTACTAGGGATGCACGATATATCGGTGAACAAATCGGAATCGGCCGATATTAGCTAAAAATGCCCACATCGGTATCGGCCCGATGTCTAGTTTAACGCCAATGTTAAAAACCTATGTCAAAGCTGCTGTGCGTACCTATATAACGTGCTCGATCCACACAGCAGACATTGTGACGTAATTATGCCACGTAAAATTTTGCGCTACACGTGCAATACAGCATTCCTAACCTAGTCCACAATGTCTGCTGTGTGGATTGAGCATTCAACAAGTTGAGCAGACATTTGAAAGAGTAAGAAAATTTAAGCGAGACAACTCAAACGGCGAAATCCATTAAAGCCAAGATAATGGAATTCATTGCCCTTGACAAGCAACCATTCTCTGTTGTGGATGATGTTGGCTTTCGCCAACTAGTTGATCACCAGTACACACTACCAACCTCGCTATTTTTCTGATGTTTCCCTACCGGAGTTACACAGTAGCAGCGTCACTGCTATTAGCTTCACGACATACATACTATGGAACGCCGTTTGGGTCTTTGCGTGTCAAAAAGATACAGTAGCACTGTCAAAGCTGTACAAAAAATGTCTGCAAACAAGCAAACACAGGCCACGAACGATGTGTTTACAATACTATGTTGGTAATAAAGCATAATTTGTTCAACCGCAACTTCTGGGGTAGCTAGCTTTAGCTTGGTGCCTAGCTAGCATCAATACAACCAGCCTGAAAACAATGACCAGTAGAAACTGCAGTCATTTTTATTATTCTTAGCAATGATTTAGGAATCCTTGAGTAAGTATTAGCTAGGTTGCCACTTGTTGTTCGACTATTGATATTGAACTTCAGTTCATGAAAATAAATAGCTAGTCAGCTACCTAACCTCTTGCTCCTACTTGAGACGCAGACGTCCCAACTAGAGCTCTGGAAATGCAAATGCGCTACGCTAAACGCTAATAGTATTAGTTAAAACGCAAACGTTCATTAAAATACACATGCTTGGTATTGAATTAAAGCTACACTCGTTGTGAATCCAGGCACCAAGTCCGATTTTTAAAATGCTTTTCGGCGAAAGCATGAGAAGCTATTATCTGATAGCATGTAACACCCCAAAAGACCCGTAGGGGATGTAAACAAAATAATTAGCATAGTCGGCGCTACACAAACCGCACAATAAAATATAAAACATTCATTACCTTTGACCATCTTCTTTGTTGGCACTCCTTGATGTCCCATAATCAATACTGGGTATTTTTTTCGATTAAATCGGTCCATATATAGTCTAGATATCGATCTATGGAGACTGTGTGATAAACGGAAAAAAATAGCGTTTCATAACGTAACGTCATTTTTTTAAAGTTAAAAAGTCGACGATAAACTTTCACAAAACACTTCGAAATACTTTTCTAATGCAACTTTAGGTATTAGTACACGTTAATAAGCGATAAAAATCATCAGGAGGCGATGTAAATTCGATAGGTGGTCGTCTGGAAAAAATGTCCGGAAAAAACTCAGCCAATACATCAAGTTGGAGGTCGGAGGGAATCGGTTCCCTGTGGTCAGTTCTACCAAGAATCAAATCCGAATCAAATGAGAAGACTCTATACATCCTGTGGAAGCTGTAGGTACTGCAACCTCGGCCTCATTTAATACGGTTCACCTTTAACAATGGGTTGAAGTGGCGCACGGATATTTTTTTCCACTTTCAGTGATCAGATTTTCCTGCGCTTTTCGATGAAACAGACGTTCTGTTATAGTCACAGCCGTGATTTAACCAGTTTTAGAAACGTTAGAGTGTTTTCTATACACACATACTAATCATATGCATATACTATATTCCTGGCATGAGTAGCAGGACGCCAAAATGTTGCGCGATTTTAAAAAAAGTAGGGGGTAGGCTTAAGAGGTTTTAACCCTGTTGCCCAAAGTTAACGTTATAAGCAGCCAGCTAGCTTCATCTGGCTAGTGAACCTCGACCGGACCGGGTTATGTGATGTGAAGCTAGCCACAATAAGGATTAACCTCTTGGTACTAGGGGGCAGTATTTTCATTTTTGGAGAAAAAACGTCCCCGTTTTAAACGGGATATTTTGTCAGGAAAAGATGCTAGAATATGCATATAATTGACAGCTTTGGATAGAAAACACTCTAACGTTTCCAAAACTGTAAAGATATTGTCTGTGAGTATAACAGAACTGATGTTGCAGGCGAAAGCCTGAGAAAAATCCAATCCGGAAGTGCACCAGGTTTTGAAAGCGCTGCGTTCCAATGACTCCCTATTCAGCTGTAAATGTGCCATCAACGAGCTTACGCTTTCTACGTATCCCCAAGGTGTCTACAGCCTTGTGACGTAATTTTACGCAGTTCTGTTGAAGAATAGCCGTAGGCGACCACATTACGTAAGTCGTCACATGGTGGCTCCGAGAGAGATTCTCGCGTAAAATACAGAGGTAGCCATTACTCCAATCGGTCCTCCTGAAAAACTAATTGTCCCGACGGATATATTATCGAATAGATATTAGAAAAACACCTTGAGGACTGATTATAAACAACGTTTGCCATGTTTCTGTCGATATTATGGAGCTAATTTGGAATATTTTTCGGCGTTGTGGTGAGTGAAAACATCCGAAGTTCATCAAAGGTAAACAATTTAATTTGATTGCTTTTCTGATTTCCGTGACAAGGTTGCCTGCTGCTAGCAAGGCATAATGCTATGCTAGGCTGTGATAAACTTACACAAATGCTTGTCTAGCGTTGGCTGTAAAGCATATTTTGAAAATCTGAGATGACAGGGTGATTAACAAAAGGCTAAGCTGTGTTCCAATATATTTCACTTGTGATTTTCATGAATAGGAAGATTTTCTAGGAAGATTTATGTCCGTTGAGTTATGCTAATTAGTGTCAGGCGATGATTACGTTCCCGGATCCGGGTTTGAGAGTCACACGAAGTTTTAAGCACAATAGTGAAATTTGCGGTTTGCCTTCAAAATAAAAGTATGACATTGATAGTGACGCAAATGAATTCAAATAGTAGAATTATGCCATCCTTTTATTTTGAAGGCTAACCGCAAAGTCCACTAATGTCGCTAATCCTTGTGGCTAGCTTCACATAAATGGGTCCGACCACCATTAATCAAATAAGAACTTCTATCCCATCAAAAGAGGGTTTTTATAACTCTGATATTTGGATGAAAATATGTTAGCATTGTCAGAAATGCTACAAAAAGGTTGGACATTGTTGGTTCTTAATGGACGGCAATGTGCACGTGAGAGCAATAAATTGTGAATTTTATAAAAACTGTTGCACCTACAAGCGTATTCAGTCCAAATGAATCTAAATGTAATTGTCACATTATGGATGCTGTAGCCTCGTTTTAATATGAAGTCTAGAATTTGAGCTAGGTTTGGGCAAGACATTGATTGTCTGACGACCCTAATGCTAACGACCCTGTCAACAATCCGGTATGTGGTTCTTGGTAACGGCCGGACGGATCATGACGACAGGCAGGGAGTGTGTTGTGTACCTCCAATCAAGTTGATTTGCGAACTTTCATCGACATTGGTGTTACATTGACTTAGATATGATGGTTGGGAGATTTCAATTTAACATTGAGCTTCAACCAATCCCATACTATAATGTCTGTCTATGTTGTAGAGCTATGACATGGTGTCTGTCTGTGTTGTAGAGCTATGACATGGTGTCTGTCTGTGTTGTAGAGCTATGACATGGTGTCTGTCTGTGTTGTAGAGCTATGACATGGTGTCTGTCTGTGTTGTAGAGCTATGACATGGTGTGTGTCTGTGTTGTAGATCTATGACATGGTGTCTGTCTGTGTTGTAGATCTATAACGTGGTGTGGTGTCTGTGTTGTAGACCTGTAATGTTATGTCTGGTGTAGATCTATGGTGTTATGTTTGTGTTGTAGATCTATAACATGGTGTGGTGTGTCTGTGTTGTAGACCTATGATGTTATGTCTGGTGTAGATCTATGGTGTTATGTTTGTGTTGTAGATCTATAATGTGGTGTGGTGTCTGTGTTGTAGACCTATGATGTTATGTCTGGTGTAGATCTATGGTGTTATGTCTGGTGTAGATCTATGGTGTTATGTCTGTGTTGTAGATCTATAATGTGGTGTGGTGTCTGTGTTGTAGACCTATGATGTTAATCCTGTCTATGTGCTGTAGATCTATGAGGACTCCATCGTGCTCCAGTCTGTGTTTAAGAGTGCCAGACAGAGAATCATAAAGGAGGAGGAGAGTGAAGAGGACAGCGATGATGACGATGATGATGATGATGATGATGATGAGGAAGAGTCGGAGGCAGAGTGTAAGATAAAGGATTCTCTCTTTCTCTCCCTCTCCCCTCCCTCTCTCTTGACAATAAATCATATATAATGTAATGTAAAATCAATGCAAGGTACTCAACTCATCCAACTGAAAAATATACCTACTGTATCTCTGTGGATGTGTACTTGACTTGTCTGTCATGTGGTCCTCTAGAGCTCAGTTGGTATAGCATGGCTCTTGCAATGCCAGGATAGTGGGTTTGATTCCCTGGACCACCCATACAGTACCAGTCAAACGTTTGGACACACCTACACATTCCAGGGTTTTTCTTTATTTTTACTATTTTCTACATTGTAGAATGATAGTAAGACATCGAAACAATGAAATAACACATGGGATCATGTAGTAACCAAAAAAGTGTTAAACAAATCAAAATATATTTTATATGTGAGATTCTTCAAAGTAGCCACCCTTTGCCTTGATGACAGCTTTGCACACTCTTGGCATTCTCTCAACCAGCCACCTGGAATGCATTTCAAGTAACATGTGAGCCTTGTTAATTTGTGGAATTTATTTTCTTCTTAATGTGTTTGAGCCAATCAGTTGTGTTGTGACAAGGTTTTTAAAAATATTTATTTGTATTATTTCTTTAAACAGGGAGTCACATTGAGATTAAAAATCTATTTTACAAGTGAGCCCTGTATACATTACAATAAAAACAGAATAATAAAACATACACATGTGTATAAAACAATATAATGCAGCACACAATAACAAAATAAACACATTTAATAAAAGCAATCTCATTCAGCAGCACATCTAACTGCAGTGAACTCTGCAGATTGTTCCACAAATTAGGGGCAAAAACACAGATTTTCCCAAATCTTTGTGGACTGAAGGGATCTCTATTGTTATCCATTCCTGAGAACGGGTTTGGTAACTTATGATTATTAAATTAATAAATTAACTTACGTATGGAGGGAGTTTCTGTCAGGTTGCATTGTAAATAAATCAAAGGGAATGCAGCGCTCTTCTTACAGATCGAGAGGTCCATCCCACATTTATATCCAGACTACAATGTCCTAAAATGGTCCCCTGTGATAAAACGTATTGCTGAATGGTAGACTGTGTCCAAGGGTCTTAAAACAGGTTGCCCCATGCAGGTAAACAGTATCACCAAAATCCAAAACAGGGAGAAGCGTTGTTTGAACAATCTTTCTCCTATTTTCAATACGGAGGCATGATTTATTCAGATGTAAAAAAACAAAAAAACAATCTAGGATCTTAGCTTCTTAGTCAGATGTTCTATATGCGTTAGGAAGGACAACTTGTCATCAGTCCAGACACTCAGGTACTTATATTCAGAAACCAGCTCAATTTGGGCTCCATTTGTAGGGCAAATATGCAAGTCCTCAGGATCAACATTTCATGACCTAGAGAACAGCAGGAGCTTGGTTATACTTATATTTAACACTCATTTAAGATCTGTAAGTGATTTCAGAACTGGATCAAAGTCATGCTGAAGTTCACGAATAGCCTGCTGCACCGAGGTGGCACAGGAACACAAAACTGTGTCGTCTGCATAGAGATGAATGTTACAAGTATTAACAGTGTTTCCTATGTCATTAATATACAAAGTGAACAATAATGGACCCAAAGAAGAACCCTGAGGAACACATTTTTGAATCTCAAGAAATTCAGATTAGACCCCATCTATCAAGATGACCTGAGTTCTGTCACAGAGATAATTCAGATTTAACCCCCATCTATCAAGATGGCCTGAGTTCTGTCACTAAGATAGTTCTGATTAAACCCCATCTATCAAGATGGCCTGAGTTCTGTCACTGAGATAATTTTGATTTAACCCCATCTGTCAAGATGGCCTGAGTTCTGTCACTGAGATAATTTTGATTTAACCCCATCTGTCAAGATGGCCTGAGTTCTGTCGCTGAGATAATTCAGATTTAACCCCATCTATCAAGATGGCCTGAGTTCTGTCGCTGAGATAATTCAGATTTAACCCCATCTATCAAGATGGCCTGAGTTCAGTCGCTGAGATAATTTTGATTTAACCCCATCTGTCAAGATGGCCTGAGTTCAGTCACTAAGATAATTCAGATTTAACCCCATCTGTCAAGATGGCCTGAGTTCTGTCACTAAGATAATTCTGATTAAACCCCATCTATAAAGATGGCCTGAGTTCTGTCACTAAGATCATTCTGATTAAACCCCATCTATAAAGATGGCCTGAGTTCTGTCACTAAGATCATTCAGATTTAACCCCATCTATTAAGATGGCCTGAGTTCAGTCGCTGAGATAATTCAGATTTAACCCCATCTATCAAGATGGCCTGAGTTCTGTCGCTGAGATAATTCTGATTTAACCACATCTATCAAGATGGCTTGAGTTCTGTCGCTGAGATAATTCTGATTTAACCCCATCTATCAAGATGGCCTGAGTTCTGTCGCTGAGATAATTCTGAAACTATAAACAACCTGTATATACCAGGCCTATTTTTTATAATTTCTTCAGCAAAACAGAATGATCAACAGTGTCGACCGCCTTTGACAGATCAATAAACGAAGCAGCACAGCTTTTTCTAGCATCCAAGGCATTGACAAGATCATTAACATCTAGCGTGGTTGCTGTGGTAGTACTATGCCCAGGTTGGTGTATATTAAGAAAACAAATATCAGATAAAAAGGAACAAAGTTGTACATTTAACCAAGGATTCAAGAATCTTAGCTAAACAAGGTAGTCCCCACCATAATGGAGTGATAGATGTCCAGATCATTTGTATCCACACCCTAATGGAGTGATAGATGTCCAGATCATTTGTATCCCCACCCTAATGGAGTGATAGATGTCCAGATCATTTGTATCCCCACCCTAATGGAGTGATAGATGTCCAGATCATTTGTATCCCCACCCTAATGGGAGTGATAGATGTCCAGATCATTTGTATCCCCACCCTAATGGAGTGATAGATGTCCAGATCATTTGTATCCCCACCCTAATGGGAGTGATAGATGTCCAGATCATTTGTATCCCCACCCTAATGGAGTGACAGATGTCCAGATCATTTGTATCCCCACCCTAATGGAGTGATAGATGTCCAGATCATTTGTATCCCCACCCTAATGGAGTGACAGATGTCCAGGTTATTTGTAACCCCACCCTAATGGAGTGATAGATGTCCAGATCATTTGTATCCCCACCCAAATGGGAGTGATAGATGTCCAGATCATTTGTATCCCCACCCTAATGGAGTGACAGATGTCCAGATCATTTGTATCCCCACCCTAATGGAGTGATAGATGTCCAGATCATTTGTATCCCCACCCTAATGGAGTGACAGATGTCCAGGTTATTTGTAACCCCACCCTAATGGAGTGACAGCTCATATGCAGATGTCCATGCTTTTGAAATACTTCCTAACTATGTTAATATAAAATGTGGGCCACTGAGCCAGTAATAAGGGGCGCTGCACGCTAACGCAGACCAGGCTCCAGATGATCAGCCCCTGGGGATTTGATGTTGTCTAATGTTAACAAAGCATCCCTGAACTTCTTTATCAGTGAATTTCAGAAAAGAAAACTCCTGACCATCATTTTCAGAATCATTCAATAGATTTTCACCATCAACATCCAAACTACTCTTTTCAAGAGCTGGCTTTGAAATGCAGTCTAATATAAAGCCTGCAGAGATAAAATGGTGATTAAATGCATTAAATATATTCATTTTGTCAGTAATAGGGCCAGAATCTAAATTAATTTATTGGGGGAGAGAAGTGGAGACACAACCCTTCAGTGATGAAACATCTTTCCAAAATGTAGCTGTGTTCCCTGTACATGCAGATAGTGTATTAACATAATAATCAGATGTAGTTTACACAGAGTTCTCAAATCGCCTGAATGACTGCCAGTCTGGGCCCGAGTCTGAATCTAGCTTTGGCTCAGGCAGCATCTGTTGTGTATGACTTCAGATAGCTCTGGACTGAACCAAGGGCAAGACCTATTTTTAATTCCATTTTTTGGGAGCATGTTTATCTACAATACAATTGAAAACATTTCATAAGTGGTTCAGAGCCAACTCTGGGTCAGGTATAGATGCAATACAATCAAAGTCACCAAAATTAAGGTCACATTGAAATGTTTAAAATTCTTCTTGTTGGTAAAACAAGGTTTAAAACTAGGCATTTGTAAATCCCTCACACATTCATTGGGACAATGGTCACTAATATCCAAAGCAAATACCCTACTCCCAGCATATTTCTCTGGAGTATTTGTACCTAAACTCAGCAAAAAAAGGAACGTCCCTTTTTCAGGACCCTGTCATTCAAAGATAATTACTAAAAATCCAAATAACTTCACAGATCTAAATTGTAAAGGGTTTCAAATGCAGGAAGCTCCCGACGAACAGTTATTGTACTGATGTTGCTTCCAGAAGTTAGGGGTGGTATACAGAAGATAGCTCTATTTGGTAAAAGACCAGGTTCATATTATTGCAAGAACAGCTGAAATAAGCAGCAGTCCATCATTACTTTAATACATGAAGGTCAGTCAATCTGGAAAACTTCAAGAACTTTGAAAGCTTCTTCAAGTGCAGTCGCAAAAACCATTAAGCGCTATGATGAAACTGGTTCTCATGAGAACCGCCACAGGAAAGGAAGACCCAGAGTTACCTCTGCTGCAGAGGATAAGTTCATTAGAGTTACCAGCCTCAGATTGCAGCCCAAATAAATGCTTCATAGAGTTCAAGTAACTGACTGCATGAATCAGGCCTTCATGGTCGAAATGCTCCAAAGAAACCACTACAAAAGGACACCAATAAGAAGAAGAGACTTGCTTAGGCCGAAACATAAGCAATGGACATTAGACCGGTAGAAATGAGTCCAAATTTGAGATCATTGGTTCCAACTGCTGTGTCTTTGTGAGACACAGAGTAGGTGAACGGATGATCTCCGCATATGTGGTTCCCACCATTAAGCATGGAGGAGGAGGTGTGATGGTGTGGGGGTGCTTTGCTGGTGACACAGTCAGTGATTTATTTAGAGTTCAAGTCAAACTTAACCAGCATGGCTACCACAGCATTCTGCAGCGATACTCCATCCCATCTGGTTTGCGCTTAGTGGGACTATCATTTGTTTTTCAACAGGACAATGACCCAACACACCCCCAGGCTGTGTAAGAGCTATTTGACCAAGGAGAGTGATGGAGTGCTGCATCAGATGACCTGGCCTCCACAATCACCCGACCTCAAACCAACTGAGATGGTTTGGGATGAGTTGGACCGCAGAGTGATGGGAAAACAGCCAACAGGTGCTCAGAATATGTGGAAACTCCTTCAAGACTTTTGGAAAAGAAATTCCATTCCATTGAAGAATGTCAAATAATAAATATATTTTTATTTGTTTAACATTTTTTTGGTTACTACATGATTCCATACAGTATCATACAGTGTCATTTCATCATTTTGATGTTTTCACTGTCATTCTACAATGTAGAAAATAGTACAAAAAAAACAACCCTTGAAATAGTAGGTGTGTCCAAACTTTTGACTGGTACTGTAGTAAAACATGTATATGCACACATGACTGTAAGTCGCTTTGGATAGAAGTGTCTGCTAAGTGGCATCTGTAGTGAACACTCTGCTGTCTCACTACCATCTATTGTCTGTAGTGAACACTGCTGTCTCACTACCATCTATTGTCTAGTGAACACTCTGCTGTCTCACTACCATCTATTGTCTGTAGTGAACACTCTGCTGTCTCATTACCATCTATTGTCTGTAGTGAACACTCTGCTGTCTCATTACCATCTATTGTCTGTAGTGAATACTCTGCTGTCTCACTACCATCTATTGTCTGTAGTGAACACTGCTGTCTCACTACCATCTATTGTCTGTAGTGAATACTCTGCTGTCTCACTACTATCTATTGTCTAGTGAATACTCTGCTGTCTCATTACCATCTATTGTCTGTAGTGAATACTCTGCTGTCTCACTACCATCTATTGTCTGTAGTGAATACTCTGCTGTCTCACTACTATCTATTGTCTAGTGAATACTCTGCTGTCTCATTACCATCTATTGTCTGTAGTGAATACTCTGCTGTCTCACTACCATCTATTGTCTGTAGTGAATACTCTGCTGTCTCACTACCATCTATTGTCTGTAGTGAATACTCTGCTGTCTCATTACCATCTATTGTCTCTAGTGAATACTCTGCTGTCTCACTACCATCCATTGTCTCTAGTGAATACTCTGCTGTCTCATTACCATCTATTGTCTGTAGTGAATACTCTGCTGTCTCACTACCATATATACTCTAGTCTATTCCGTAAACTTTATTATACTGTACCTATTTCATTAGGTTTCTCTCTCCCTCACCCCTCTCTCTCTCTCTCCTCATCCCTCTCTCTCTCTCTCCTCATCCCCCTCTCTCTCTCTCTCTCTCATCCCCCTCTCTCTCTCTCTCCTCATCCCCCTCTCTCTCTCCTCACCCCTTCTCTCTCTCCTCACCCTCTCTCTCTCCTCACCCTCTCTCCTCACCCTCTCTCTCTCCTCACCCCTCTCTCTCCTCACCCCCTCTCTCTCCTTATCTCTCTCCTCACCCCCTCTCTCTCCTCATCTCTCTCTCCTCACCCTCTCCCTCATCCTCTCTCTCTCTCTCCTCATCCCCCTCTCTCTCTCCTCATCCCCCTCTCTCTCTTCTCATCAAATCAAATTTATTTATATAGCCCTTCGTACATCAGCTGATATCTCAAAGTGCTATACAGAAACCCAGCCTAAAACCCCAACACTGCAAGCAATGCAGGTGTAGAAGCACGGCGGCTAGGAAAAACTCCCTAGAAAGGCCAAAACCTAGGAAGAAACCTAGAGAGGAACCAGGCTGTGGGGTGGCCAGTCCTCTTCTGGCTGTTCCGGCTGTGCCGGGTGGAGATTATAACAGAACATGGCCAAGATGTTCAAATGTTCATAAATGACCAGCATGGTCGAATAATAATAAGGCAGAACAGTTGAAACTGGAGCAGCAGCACAGTCAGGTGGAAGTTGAAACTGGAGCAGCAGCATGGCCAGGTGGACTGGGGACAGCAAGGAGTCATCATGTCAGGTAGTCCTGGGGCATGGTCCTAGGGCTCAGGTCAGTTGAAACTGGAACAGCAGCATGGCCAGGTGGACTGGGGACAGCAAGGAGTCATCATGTCAGGTAGTCCTGGGTCATGGTCCTAGGGCTCAGGTCCTCCGAAAGAAAGAGAGGAGGAGAGAATTAGAGAACGCACACTTAGATTCACACAGGACACCGAATAGGACAGGAGAAGTACTCCAGATATAACAAACTGACCCCAGCCCCCCGACACATAAACTACTGCAGCATAAATACTGGAGGCTGAGACAGGAGGGGTCAGGAGACACTGTGGCCCCATCCGAGGATGGCCCCATCCCTGCCCCGCCCTCCTTTCGGAAAAGCTGACCACGACTCCATTTTGCTGATCCCTGCCTACAGACAGAAACTAAAACAAGAAGCTCCCACGCTGAGGTCTGTCCAACGCTGGTCCGACCAAGCTGATTCCACACTCCAAGACTGCTTCCATCACGTGGACTGGGATATGTTTCGTATTGCGTCAGATAACAACATTGACGAATACGCTGATTCGGTGTGCGAGTTCATTAGAACGTGCGTTGAAGATGACGTTCCCATAGCAACGATTAAAACATTCCCTAACCAGAAACCGTGGATTGATGGCAGCATTCGCATGAAACTGAAGGCGCGAACCACTGCTTTTAATCAGGGCAAGGTGACTGGTAACATGACCGAATACAAACATTGCAGCTATTCCCTCCGCAAGGCTATCAAACAAGCTAAGCGTCAGTATAGAGACAAAGTAGAATCTCAATTCAACGGCTCAGACGCAAGAGGTATGTGGCAGGGTCTACAGTCAATCACGGACTACAAGAAGAATACCAGCCCAGTCACGGACCAGGATGGCTTGCTCCCAGGCAGACTAAATAACTTTTTTGCCCGCTTTGAGGACAATACAGTGCCACTGACACGGCCTGCAACGAAAACATGCGGACTCTCCTTCACTGCAGCCAAGGTGAGTAAAACATTTAAACGTTTTAATCCTCGCAAGGCTGCAGGCCCAGACGGCATCCCCAGCCGCGCCCTCAGAGCATGCGCAGACCAGCTGGCCGGTGTGTTCACGGACATATTCAATCAATCCCTATACCAGTCTGCTGTTCCCAAATGCTTCAAGAGGGCCACCATTGTTCCTGTTCCCAAGAAAGCTAAGGTAACTGAGCTAAACGACTACCACCCCGTAGCACTCACTTCCGTCATCATGAAGTGCTTTGAGAGACTAGTCAAGGACCATATCACCTCCACCCTACCTGACACCCTAGACCCACTCCAATTTGCTTACCGCCCAAATAGGTCCACAGACGATGCAATATCAACCACACTGCACACTGCCCTAACCCATCTGGACAAGAGGAATACCTATGTGAGAATGCTGTTCATCGACTACAGCTCGGCATTCAACACCATAGTACCCTCCAAGCTCGTCATCAAGCTCGAGACCCTGGGTCTCGACCCCGCCCTGTGCAACTGGGTTCTGGACTTCCTGACGGGCCGCCCCCAGGTGGTGAGGGTAGGCAACAACATCTCCACCCCGCTGATCCTCAACACTGGGGCCCCACAAGGGTGCGTTCTGAGCCCTCTCCTGTACTCCCTGTTCACCCACGACTGTGTGGCCACGCTCGCCTCCAACTCAATCATCAAGTTTGCGGACGACACAACAGTGGTAGGCTTGATTACCAACAACGACGAGACGGCCTACAGGGAGGAGGTGAGGGCCCTCGGAGTGTGGTGTCAGGAAAATAACCTCACACTCAACGTCAACAAAACTAAGGAGATGATTGTGGACTTCAGGAAACAGCAGAGGGAACACCCCCCTCTATCCACATCGATGGAACAGTAGTGGAGAGGGTAGTAAGTTTTAAGTTCCTTGGCTTACACATCACAGACAAACTGAATTGGTCCACTCACACAGACAGTATCGTGAAGAAGGCGCAGCAGCGCCTCTTCAACCTCAGGAGGCTGAAGAAATTTGGCTTGTCACCAAAAGCACTCACAAACTTCTATAGATGCACAATCGAGAGCATCCTGGCGGGCTGTATCACCGCCTGGTACGGCAACTGCTCCGCCCACAACCGTAAGGCTCTCCAGAGGGTAGTGAGGTCTGCACAACGCATCACCGGGGGCAAACTACCTGCCCTCCAGGACACCTACACCACCCGATGTTACAGGAAGGCCATAAAGATCATCAAGGACAACAACCACCCGAGCCACTGCCTGTTCACCCCGCTATCATCCAGAAGGCGAGGTCAGTACAGGTGCATCAAAGCTGGGACCGAGAGACTGAAAAACAGCTTCTATCTCAAGGCCATCAGACTGTTAAACAGCCACCACTAACATTGAGTGGCTGCTGCCAACACACTGACTCAACTCCAGCCACTTTAATAATGGGAATTGATGGGAAATGATGTAAAATATATCACTAGCCACTTTAAACAATGCTACCTAATATAATGTTTACATACCCTACATTATTCATCTCATATGTATACGTATATACTGTACTCTATATCATCTACTGCATCCTTATGTAATACATGTATCACTAGCCACTTTAACTATGCCACTTTGTTTACATACTCATCTCATATGTATATACTGTACTCGATACCATCTACTGTATCTTGCCTAAGCTGCTCTGTACCATCACTCATTCATATATCTTTATGTACATATTCTTTATCCCCTTAGACTGTGTATAAGACAGTAGTTTTGTGGGGGGAATTGTTAGTTAGATTACTTGTTGGTTATTACTGCATTGTCGGAACTAGAAGCACAAGCATTTCGCTACAACTCGCATTAACATCTGCTAACCATGTGTATGTGACAAATAAAATTTGATTTGATTTATAGCCAGACTGTCCTCTCTGGGCAGCCAGGTTTGTCTGTGACGACCGGTCTCTATGGCCAGACTGTCCTCCATGGCAGCCAGGTTTGTCTGTGACGACCGGTCTCTATAGCCAGACTGTCCTTTCTGGGCAGCCAGGTTTGTCTGTTACGACTGGTCTCTGTAGCCAGACTGTCCTCTCTGGGCAGCCAGGTTTGTCTGTTACGACCGGTCTCTGTAGCCAGACTGTCCTCTCTGGACAGCCAGACTGTCCTCTCTGGGCAGCCAGGTTTGTCTGTGACGACCGGTCTCCATAGCCAGACTGTCCTCTCTGGACAGCCAGGTTTGTCTGTGACGACCGGTCTCTGTAGCCAGACTGTCCTTTCTGGACAGCCAGGTTTGTCTGTGACGACCGGTCTCTATAGCCAGACTGTCCTCTCTGGATAGCCAGGTTTGTCTGTGACGACCGGTCTCTACAGCCAGACTGTCCTCTCTGGGCAGCCAGGTTTGTCTGTGACGACCGGTCTCTATGGCCAGACTGTCCTCTCTGGGCAGCCAGGTTTGTCTGTGACGACCGGTCTCTATAGCCAGACTGTCCTCTCTGGACAGCCAGGTTTGTCTGTGACGACCGGTCTCTGTTGCCAGACTGTCCTCTCTGAGTGTGTACCTAGTCAATGTTTTCCTCAGTTTTCTATCAGTCACAGTGGTCAGATAGTCTGCCACCATGTACTGTCTGTTTAGAGACAAATAGCATTGGAAGTTTACTTTGATTTTTTGTGATGCCTTTCCAATAGGTGATTTCTTTTTGCTTTGTGATGATCTGGTTGGGCCTGCTGTCCTGAGGCTCTATGGGGTTGGTTTGGGTTAGTGAACTGAGCCTCAGAACCAGGTGGCTGAGTGTTGTCCTGAGGCTCTATGGGGTTGGTGAACTGAGCCTCAGAACCAGCTGGCTGACTGCTGT
Source organism: Oncorhynchus tshawytscha (assembly GCF_018296145.1). Taxonomy (NCBI): domain Eukaryota; kingdom Metazoa; phylum Chordata; class Actinopteri; order Salmoniformes; family Salmonidae; genus Oncorhynchus; species Oncorhynchus tshawytscha. The sequence goes on along the minus strand of NC_056440.1, from coordinate 280,195 downwards.
CCTGAGGCTCAATGGGGTTGGTTTGGGTTAGTTAACTGAGCCTCAGAACCAGCTGGCTGATTGCTGTCCTGAGGCTCTATGGGATTGGTTTGGGTTAGTGAACTGAGCCTCAGAACCAGGTGGCTGAGTGTTGTCCTGAGGGTCAATGGGGTTGGTATGGTTGAGAAGCATATTTTGAAAATCTGAGATGACAGTGTTGTTAACAAAAGGCTAAGCTTGAGAGCTAGCATATTAATTTCATTTCATTTGCGATTTTCATGAATAGTTAACGTTGCGTTATGGTAATGAGCTTGAGGCTGTATTCACGATCCCGGATCCGGGATGGCAAGAATCAAGAGGTTAACGGTCAGAGCCCAGGTCTGACAGAACCTGTGGTTAACGGTCAGAGCCCAGGTCTGACAGAACCTGTGGTTAACGGTCAGGGCCCAGGTCTGACAGAACCTGTACAGATGATCTAGGTGCTGCTGAAACTCCTCCTTAGTGAGAGACAGCAGCACCAGGTCATCTGTGTACAGCAGACCCTCCTTAGTGGGAGACAGCAGCACCAGGTCATCTGCATACAGCAGACCCTCCTTAGTGGGAGACAGCAGCACCAGGTCATCTGTGTACAGCAGACCCTCCTTAGTGGGAGACAGCAGCACCAGGTCATATGTGTACAGCAGACCCTCCTTAGTGGGAGACAGCAGGACCAGGTCATCTGTCTACAGCAGACCCTCCTTAGTGGGAGACAGCAGACCCTCCTTAGTGGGAGACAGCAGCACCAGGTCATCTGTCTACAGCAGACCCTCCTTAGTGGGAGACAGCAGCACCAGGTCATCTGTGTACAGCAGACCCTCCTTAGTGGGAGACAGCAGCACCAGGTCATCTGCATACAGCAGACCCTCCTTAGTGGGAGACAGCAGCACCAGGTCATCTGTGTACAGCAGACCCTCCTTAGTGGGAGACAGCAGCACCAGGTCATATGTGTACAGCAGACCCTCCTTAGTGGGAGACAGAAGGACCAGGTCATCTGTCTACAGCAGACCCTCCTTAGTGGGAGACAGCAGACCCTCCTTAGTGGGAGACAGCAGCAACAGGTCATCTGCATACAGCAGACCCTCCTTAGTGGGAGACAGCAGCACCAGGTCATCTGTCTACAGCAGACCCTCCTTAGTGGGAGACAGCAGCACCAGGTCATCTGTGTACAGCAGACACTCCTTAGTGGGAGACAGCAGCACCAGGTCATCTGTCTACAGCAGACACTCCTTAGTGGGAGACAGCAGCACCAGGTCATCTGCATACAGCAGACACTCCTTAGTGGAAGACAGCAGCACCAGGTCATCTGTGTACAGCAGACACTCCTTAGTGGGAGACAGCAGCACCAGGTCATCTGTGTACAGCAGACACTCCTTAGTGGGAGACAGCAGCACCAGGTCATCTGTGTACAGCAGACCCTCCTTATTGGGAGACAGCAGCACCAGGTCATCTGGCCAATGCCGGAATTATCTTCAGTTATGGCCACTGCTATGTCATTCATTCCCCCTCAAGCGAACACCAAAACGTCCCTCAAGGAACTACACTGGACTCTATGTAAACTGCAAACATAATATCTGGAGGATGCTTTTATTGTCGCTGGGGATTTTAACAAAGCAAATTTGAGAGCAATGCTACATAAATTCTATCAGCACATTGATTGCACTAATACTCTCGAGCTCTGCTACTCTAACTTCCGCATACAAATCCCTCTCCTGCCCTTCCTTTGGCAAATCTGACCACGACGCCATCTTGCTCCTACCGTCTTATAGGCAGAAACTCAAACAGGATGTACCAGTGACGAGAACCATTCAACGCTGGTCTGACCAATCGGAAGCCACGCTTCAAGATTGTTTTAATCAGGCGGACTGGAATATGTTCCGGTCAGCCTCAGAGAACAACATTGACCTATACGCTGACTCAGTGAGTGCGTTTATCAAGAAGTGCATCGGAGATTTCATACCCACTGTGACTATTAAAACCTACCCTAACCAGAAACCGTGAATGGATGGTGGCATTCGCACAAAACTGAAAGCGCGATCCACTGCATTTAACCATGGAAAGAGATCTGGAAATATAGCTGAATTTAAACAGTGTAGTTATTCCCTCCACAAGGTAATCAAACAAGCAAAATGCCGGTACAGGTACAAGGTGGAGTCGCAATTCAACGGCTCAAATACGAGACTGTTATACGAGTATGTTTATACGGCTCAAATACGAGTATGTTTATACGGCTCAAATACGAGACTGTTATACGAGTATGTTTATACGGCTCAAATACGAGTATGTTTATTTTTTTATTTTACCTTTATTTAACTAGGCAAGTCAGTTAAGAACAAATTCTTATTTTCAATGACGGCCTAGGAACAGTGGGTTAACTGCCTGTTCAGGGGCAGAACGACAGATTTGTACCTTGTCACCTCGGGGTTTTGAACTTGCAACCTTCCGGTTACTAGTCCAACGCTCTAACCACTAGGCTACAGGAAATCACGGACTACAAAAACAGCCCCTTCACAGACACCGATGTGACACTTCCAGACAAACTAAACAACTTCTTTGCCCGCTTTAAGGATAATACAGTGCAACTGTCGAGGCTCGCTAACAAAGACTGCGCCCCCCCCCCTTCTCCGTGGCTGACGTAAGTAAAACATTTAAACTTGTTAACCCTCACAAGGCTGCTGGCCCAGACGGCATCCTTAGCCGCGTCCTCAGAGCATGCGCAGACCAGCTGGCTGGAGTATTTGCGGACATATTCAATCTCTCCCTATCCCTGATCAACGACAGGACAGCCTACAGGGAGGAGGTGAGGGCACTTGGAGTGTGGTGTCAGAAAAACTACCTCTCACTCAACGTCAACAAAACAAAGGAGAAGATCGTGGACGTCAGGAAACGGCAGAGGGAGCACCCCCCTATCCATATCGAAGGCACAGCATTGGAGAAGGTGGAAAGTTTTTCTATTAGTTCCTGGGTGTTCACATCACAAACAAACTGGATTTGTCCACTCACACAGACAGCGTGGTAAAGAAGGAACAACAGCGACTCTTCAACCTCAGGAGGCTGAAAAAATGTGTCTTGTCACCAAAACCCTGACATACCTTTACAGATGCACAATCGAGAGCATCCTGTCGGGCTGTATCACAGCCTGGTGCGGCAACTGCTCCGCCCACAACCGTAAGGCTCTCCAGAGGGTAGTGAGGTCTGCACAACACATCACCGGGGACAAACTACCTGCCCTCCAGGACACCTACACCACCCGATGTCACAGGAAGGCCAAAAAGATCATCAAGGACAACAACCAACCGAGCCACTGCCTGTTCACCCCGCTATCATCCAGAAGGCGAGGTCAGTACACTCACCGTGTTTGGAGGAAGAAGAAGGATGAGTACAACCCCAAGAACACCATCCCAACCGTGAAGCATGGAGGTGGAAACATCATTCTTTGGGGATGCTTTTCTGCAAAGGGGACAGGACGACTGCACCGTATTGAGGGGAGGATGGATGGGGCCATGTATCGTGAGATCTTGGCCAACAACCTCCTTCCCCCAGTAAGAGCATTGAAGATGGGTCGTGGCTGGGTCTTCCAGCATGACAACGACCCGAAACACACAGCCAGGGCAACTAAGGAGTGGCTCCGTAAGAAGAATCTCAAGGTCCTGGAGTGGCCTAGCCAGTCTCCAGACCTGAACTCAAAAGAAAATCTTTGGAGGGAGCTGAAAGTCCGTATTGCCCAGCGATAGCCCCGAAACTGAAGGATCTGGAGAAGGTCTGTGTGGAGGAGTGGGCCAAAATCCTTGCTGCAGTGTGTGCAAACCTGGTCACACAGGAAACGTATGATCTCTGTAATTGCAAACAAAGGTTTCTGTACCAAATATTAAGTTCTGCTTTTCTGATGTATCAAATACTTATGTCATGCAATGAAATGCAAATTAATTACTTAAAAATCATACATGCTTTGTAAGTAGGAAACACTGCCGATTTTGCAGCTTATCAAATACTTGTTCTCCCCACTGTATATACTATATTTTATACCATCTACTGCATCCTGCCTATGACCCTCGGCCAAAACACTCATCCATATATTTATATGTACATATTCTTATTCATTCCTTTAATTAGATGTGTTTGTATAAGGTAGTTGTTGTGAAATTGTTAGTTTTCTTGTCGGAACTAGAAGCACAAGCATTTCACTACACTCACATTAACATCTGCTAACATTGTGTATGTGACCAATACAATTTGATTTGATTTATTGCGTTTCCCCATTTTTTGATAGCCAATCCCTCATGATGAGGTTTAATATTTTCCAATTCTCCCTGAAGTGGTTTGATTCTATGGATTCCTCATTTCCAACTGTTTCTTGTCTGTTGTTAGTTTGTTTGTATTGTGTTTCCCCATATTGAAGGTCTATATTTTTGTTGTCTGGTTCTCTTCGTTTTTAATTAGATGTATTTCTCAATGATTTTCTTAGATTTCTCCAATCATTATCGAACCAATTTTCATTATCTATTCTTTTTGGATTAGCCAAGTTTGTCAACCTTCATTGCTGCAGGAGAACGTTAAGGCTAAAAAGTTGTCCAGGAGAGATTGTATTGTTTGGCTACTGGTAGATGTCTGTACTGTTCGCACGCCATCTATAGGCCTGTTTAGTACCATGTAATTTATTGGGCCGTAATGCTTTCTCTCTCTCTCCTCATCCCCCTTTTTCCTCATCCCTCTCTCTCTCCCTCTGTCTCTCTCTCTCTCCTCACACCCCTCTCTCCTCATCTCTCTCTTTCTTTCACCCCCCTCTCTCCTCACACCCCTCTCTCCTCGTCTCTCTCTTTTCAAATTCAATTACATTTAAGAGCTTTATTGGCATGGGAAACATATGTTAACATTTCCAAAGCAAGTGAAGTAGATAATAAAAAAAGGGTTGTATTTCAATTGTGTTTGTTCTTCACTGGCTGCTTCTTTTCTTGTGGCAGCAGGTCACAAATCTTGCTGCTGTGATGGCACACTGTTGATCTCTCTCGCTCTCCTCATCCCTCTCTCTCTCCTCATCCCCCTGTCTCTCCCTCTCCTCATCCCTCTCTATCCTTCTCTCTCTCCTCATCTCTCTCTATCTCCTCATCCCTCTTGCTCTCTCTCCTCATCCCTCTCTCTCTCCTCATCCCCCCCCGTCTCTCCCTCTCCTCATCCCTCTCTATCCTTCTCTCTCTCCTCATCTCTCTCTCTCTCCTCATCCCTCTTGCTCTCTCTCCTCATCCCTCTCTCTCTCCTCATCCCTCTCTCTCTCCTCATCCCTCTTGCTCTCTCTCCTCATCCCTCTTGCTCTCTCTCCTCATCCCTCTCTCTCCTCATCCCTCTCTCTCCTCATCCCTCTTGCTCTCTCTCCTCATCCCTCCATCTCTCTCTCCTCATCCCTCCTTCTCTCTCTCTCCTCATCCCTCTTGCTCTCTCTCCTCATCCCTCTCTCTCTCGTCATCCCCCTGTCTCTCCTCTGCAGCTAATTCAGTGAGGGTGAAGATAATGCTAGGTAAGGAGTGTGGCGGTAGCAGCATCGGAGCCCGTCACCATAACAAGGACAAAGGCAAGAAGAGACTGAGTCGCTCCAAGGCCAAACCTGTCGTCAGTGACGATGACAGCGACGAAGATCAGGATGACAACGTAAGTCAGCATGACAACCTGCTGGGGTTCAGGGATGTTTTCAGACTAACAGGGTAAAGGTGTTTGACCTGCTGTTTTCTTATGATGCTATCTCTCTCCATGTCTCTTTCTCTCTCTCTCTTTCCCTCTCACCATGCTTCTCTCTCCCCATATGTCTCTCTCTTTCTCTCAATTTAATTCAAGGGCTTTATTGGCATGGGAAACAAACTCAGCAAAAGGACCCTGTCTTTTAAATATAATTCGTAAAACTCCAAATAACTTCACAGATCTTAATTGTAAAGGGTTTAAACACTGTTTCCCATGCTTGTTCAATGAACCATAAACAATTAATGAACATGCACCTGTGGAACAGTCGTTAAGACACTAACAGCTTACAGACGGTAGGCAATTAAGGTCACAGTTATGAAAAGTTAGGACACTAAAGAGTCCTTTCTACTGACTCTGAAAAACACCAACGTTCACGCTCCTCTGCGTGAACGTTCTGTAGGCATGCTGCAAGGAGGCATGAGGACTGCAGATGTGGCCAAGACAATAAATTGCAATGTCCATACTGTGAGACGCCTAAGATAGTGCTACAGGGAGACAGGACGGACAGCTGATCGTCCTCGCAGTGGCAGACCACGTGTAACAACACCTGCACAGGATCGGTACATCCGAACATCACACCTGCGGGACACCGAGTTATACCCAGGAACGCACAATCCCTCCATCAGTGCTCAGACTGTCCTTAATAGGCTGAGAGAGACTGGCATGGCCAGCGAAAAGCCCGGATCTCAATCCCAGCACGTCTGGGAACTGTTGAATCGGAGGGTGAGGGCTTGGGCCATTCCCCCCCAAAAATGTCTGGGCACTTGCAGGTGCCTTGGTGGAAGAGTGGGATAACATCTCACAGGAAAAACTGGCAAATCTGGTGCAGTCCATGGGGAGGAGATGCACTTCAGTACTTAATGCAGCTGGTGGCCACACCAGATACTGACTGTTACTTTTGATTTTGACCCCCCTTTGTTCAGGGACACATTACATTTCTGTTAGTCACATGTCTGTGGAACTTGTTCAGTTTATGTCTCAGTTGTTGAATATTGTTATGTTCATACAAATATTTGCACATGTTTGCTGAAAATAAACCCAGTTGACAGTGAGAGGATGTTCCTTTTTTTGCTGAGTTTATGTTAACATTGACAAAGCAAGTGAGGTAGATAACAAACAAAAGTGAAATAAACAATACAAATTATCAGTAAACATTACACTCACAGAAGACTCTCAATGTCTCTCTTTCCCACTCTCCATCTCTCTCCATGTCTCTCTGTCTCTCTCTCCATCTCCATGTGTGTCTCTCTCTCCATCTCCATGTGTCTCTCTGTCTCTCTCTCCATCCCCATGTGTGTCTCTCTCTCCATCCCCATGTGTGTCTCTCTCTCCATCCCCATGTTTCTCTCTCTCCATGTCTCTCCATCCCCATGTTTCTCTCTCTCTCCATGTCTCTCCATCCCCATGTGTGTCTCTCTCTCTATCTCCATGTGTCTCTCTGTCTCTCTCTCCATCCCCATGTTTCTCTCTCTCTCCATGTCTCTCTCCATCCCCATGTTTCTCTCTCTCCATGTCTCTCTCCATGTCTCTCTCCATCCCCATGTTTCTCTCTCTCCATGTCTCTCTCCATGTCTCTCTCCATCCCCATGTTTCTCTCTCTCCATGTCTCTCTCCATCCCCATGTTTCTCTCTCTCTCCATGTCTCTCTCCATCCCCATGTTTCTCTCTGTCTCTCTCTCCATCTCCATGTGTGTCTCTCTCTCCATGTCTCTCCATCCCCATGTTTCTCTCTCTCTCCATGTCTCTCCATCCCCATGTTTCTCTCTCTCTCCATGTCTCTCCATCCCCATGTTTCTCTCTCTCTCTCCATGTCTCTCCATCCCCATGTTTCTCTCTCTCTCCATGTCTCTCCATCCCCATGTTTCTCTCTCTCTCCATGTCTCTCTCCATCCCCATGTTTCTCTCTCTCTCCATGTCTCTCCATCCCCATGTTTCTCTCTCTCCATGTCTCTCTCCATCCCCATGTTTCTCTCTCTCTCCATGTCTCTCTCCATCCCCATGTTTCTCTCTCTCTCCATGTCTCTCCATCCCCATGTTTCTCTCTCTCCATGTCTCTCCATCCCCATGTTTCTCTCTCTCCCATGTCTCTCTCCATCCCCATGTTTCTCTCTCTCTCCATGTCTCTCCATCCCCATGTTTCTCTCTCTCCATGTCTCTCCATCCCCATGTTTCTCTCTCTCCATGTCTCTCTCCATCCCCATGTTTCTCTCTCTCTCCATGTCTCTCTCCATCCCCATGTTTCTCTCTCTCTCCATGTCTCTCCATCCCCATGTTTCTCTCTCTCCATGTCTCTCCATCCCCATGTTTCTCTCTCTCCATGTCTCTCCATCCCCATGTTTCTCTCTCTCTCCATGTCTCTCTCCATCCCCATGTTTCTCTCTCTCTCCATGTCTCTCTCCATCCCCATGTTTCTCTCTCCATGTCTCTCCATCCCCATGTTTCTCTCTCTCCATGTCTCTCCATCCCCATGTTTCTCTCTCTCCATGTCTCTCCATCCCCATGTTTCTCTCTCTCCATGTCTCTCCATCCCCATGTTTCTCTCTCTCTCCATGTCTCTCTCCATCCCCATGTTTCTCTCTCCATGTCTCTCTCCATCCCCATTTTTCTCTCTCTCCATGTCTCTCCATCCCCATGTTTCTCTCTCTCCATGTCTCTCCATCCCCATGTTTCTCTCTCTCCATGTCTCTCCATCCCCATGTGTGTCTCTCTCTCCATGTCTCTCTCCATCCCCATGTTTCTCTCTCTCTCCATGTCTCTCTCCATCCCCATGTTTCTCTCTCTCCATGTCTCTCCATCCCCATGTGTGTCTCTCTCTCCATGTCTCTCTCCATCCCCATGTTTCTCTCTCTCTCCACTCATCTCTCTCTCTCTTTCTTTCTCTCTTTCTATGCTCTTCTGCAGTTCAGGAGGAAAAGGTAAGTTATGCTTCTCTCTCCTCTTCTCTCTTTGTTCTCTGAGCTATTCTAGAGTTGGTTGTTAGGTTGTTAATTCCTGTGGTCTGGTGAAGTCTCAGCCCATCAGGTCCACTGTTGATGACCTCATAGTGTTGTCTTCCTCTGCAGAATCAGTCTGAGGAGAGCAGAAGTGAAGATGAGTGAAGAAGAGGAAGGCTGATCCTTTGGACATAACAAGAAAATCCTTTCTTTTATTTTCTACAGTATGGCACTTCTTCAATCATTTTGGTTTTGTTTATTCTTTCTACTATATGGATGTTTTCTGTCAGAGCTGTCCCCACCATAGTGATGGCATGTGACTATGTTATTAGTACAGTACAGACAGGATGACAGACAGACCTGGTTTTCTATGGCAATATTCTTATTAGTTTACCCTACAGGAATATTTTAAAGATCAAACGTTGTGGAGAATCTATATTTTATGCGTGTTTGTACATTTTATATATTTATGCTTTAATTCAATGGGATTAATAACAAATTCAGAATCAACAACATTTGGTTACAAACAACACATATGCTTGCAAATGCTTAGTTTATATAATTGCTTTTTTAAAAGTGTTTATATCATGGCAGTATAGATATAACATTACATACGATATATTTCCCACTACTCAGTCCCATCAGCATTAGTCTCCTATAGAGCTCCCCAGCTTGTAGTCCTAACAACAGGAAATGATTTGCCTCTGGTTTGTCCAGCCGTTCCTATGGGGAAAATGAATAAGGAAAGAATGGGGTTTTGGAATAAAGGCAGAAAATAAGGTCTAAGGTTAACACAGGCTTAGGAGGTCTTATATGTTGTGTTTTATGATATAATATCAGTCAGTTAACATGACCTTTATTAAACTTTATGTTGTGTTTTTTTATTACATAAATGCTTCAAAGTTCACAAGAAGTGATGTTAGCTGGTGAAGATGATCTCATAGAACAAAACGTACGATCTCCTGAGCCTTTGTTTACCACAGACCTTATTCCTCTGGTTATCCAAAAACCGTACAAAAACATTCATTTTCCCATAGGTTTTGTCCAACAAACCATGGCGGAGTGAGTGCCTACAAAAAGACGCAATTACGATTTCTCTATATTATCCTAAGCAATATCTTAATCTCTCCATACTGCAGTTTAACAGTTAGTAGTCCTAGCTGCTGCCATTATCTTAATCTCTCCATACTGCAGTTTAACAGTTAGTAGTCCTAGCTGCTGCCATTATCTTAATCTCTCCATACTGCAGTTTAACAGTTAGTAGTCCTAGCTGCTGCCATTATCTTAATCTCTCCATACTGCAGTTTAACAGTTAGTAGTCCTAGCTGCTGCCATTATCTTAATCTCCCCATACTGCAGTTTAACAGTTAGTAGTCCTAGCTGCTGCCATTATCTTAATCTCTCCATACTGCAGTTTAACAGTTAGTAGTCCTAGCTGCTGCCATTATCTTAATCTCTCCATACTGCAGTTTAACAGTTAGTAGTCCTAGCTGCTGCCATTATCTTAATCTCCCCATACTGCAGTTTAACAGTTAGTAGTCCTAGCTGCTGCCATTATCTTAATCTCCCCATACTGCAGTTTAACAGTTAGTAGTCCTAGCTGCTGCCATTATCTTAATCTCCCCATACTGCAGTTTAACAGTTAGTAGTCCTAGCTGCTGCCATTATCTTAATCTCTCCATACTGCAGTTTAACAGTTAGTAGTCCTAGCTGCTGCCATTATCTTAATCTCCCCATACTGCAGTTTAACAGTTAGTAGTCCTAGCTGCTGCTCATGTAGAGAGAGACCACATTCTGCAGTATATTGATTTCATTCTTTATGGATTGAAGTGCTCTGTTTTGATTTACTCATTTAGATATTAGATATCAGTTAGATATGAGTCATTAATCTAGTAGTGATCTCTCTCTGTTACCCTGCAGTGTTGTTGTGTGGTGGTGTTGTGTGGTTGACTAGATAGACAGACAGGCAGACAGGATGACAGATAGACATACAGGAAGACAGGCAGAGAGACAGGCTGACATGAAAACAGACAGACAGGAAGACAGCATGGTAGAGAGACAAGCAAAGAGACAGGCAGGAAGAAAGACAGACTGGCAGAGGGAGGCAGACAGACAGGAAGAAAGACTGACATGCAGAGAGAGAGGCAGGCAGACAGGAAGACTTACTGGCTGTATCTCTCTGAATGGTCTGTTCTGGTCTCTTCTGTTCTTGTCATCTTTGTGGTTGTATCATCTTTGTATTTGTGGTTGTATCTCAATGCCCAGAGCAAAATAAAATGAATGAACTGAGTATTACCTCTGGTTCTACCATTGTATTTCTTCAACGTCTGTTCTGTACGTCCACTTTATTACGATAGCCTTCAGTGTCTATAGACCTGTTAGACCAGTATCTATAGACCTGTTAGACCAGTATCTATAGACCTGTTAGACCAGTATCTATAGACCAGAATCTATAGACCTTTTAGACCAGTATCTATAGACCTGTTAGACCAGTATCTATAGACCTGTTAGACCAGTATCTATAGACCTGTTAGACTAGTATCTATAGACCTGTTAGACCAGTATCTATAGACCTGTTAGACTAGTATCTATAGACCTGTTAGACCATTATCTATAGACCTGTTAGACCAGTATCTATAGACCTGTTAAACCAGTATCTATAGATCAGTATCTATAGACCTGTTAGACCAGTATCTATAGACCTGTTAGACCAGTATCTATAGACCTGTTAGACCAGTATCTATAGACCTGTTAGACCAGTATCTATAGACCTGTTAGACCAGTATCTATAGACCTGTTAGACCAGTGTCTATAGACCTGTTAGACCAGTATCTATAGACCTGTTAGACCAGTATCTATAGACCTGTTAGACCAGTGTCTATAGACCAGTTAGACCAGTATCTATAGACCTGTTAGGCCAGTATCCAGTATCTATAGACCTGTTAGACCAGTATCTATAGACCTGTTAGACCAGTATCTATAGACCAGTTAGACCAGTATCTATAGACCTGTTAGACCAGTATCCAGTATCTATAGACTTGTTAGACCAGTATCTATAGACCTGTTAGACCAGTATCTATAGACCAGTTAGACCAGTATCCATAGACCTGTTAGACCAGTATCCAGTATCTATAGACCTGTTAGACCAGTATCCATAGACCAGTTATGTCTTCTCTTGAGAGCCAGGTCTGCCTACGGTGGCCTTTCTCAATAGCAAGGCTATGCTCACGTAGTATGTACATAGTCAAAGCTTTCCTTAAGTTTGGGTCAGTCACAGTGGTCAGGTATTCTGCTGTACTCTCTGTTTAGGGCCAAATAGCATTCTAGTTTGCTCTGTGTTTGTTAATTCTTTCCAATGTGTCAAGTAATTATCTTTTAGTTTTCTCTTGATTTGGTTGGGTCTAATTGTGTTGCTGTCCTGGGGCTCTGTGGGGTCTGTTTGTGTTTGTGAACAGAGCCCCAGGACCAACTTGCTTAGGGGACTTCTCCAGGTTCATCTCTCTGTAGGTGATGGCTTTGTAATGGAAGGTTTGGGAATCGCTTCCTTTTAGGAGGTTGTAGAATTTAACGTCTCTCTTCTGGATTTTGATAATTAGCTGGTATCGCCCTAATTCTGCTCTGCATTCATTATTTTTTGGTTTACGTTGTACACTAAGGATATTCTTGGCAGAATTCTGCATGCAGAGTCTCAATTTTGTGTTAGTCCCATTTTGTGAATTTTTGGTTGGTGAGCGGACCCCAAACCTCACAACCATAAAGGGCAATGGGTTCTGTAACTGATTCAAGTGTTTTTTGCCAGATCCTAATTAGTATGTTGAATTTCATGTTATTTTTGATGTTATAGAAGGCTCGGGTGCTGCAGACTGTTCTAGTTCCCTTCATTGATATGTATGTTGAAGATGGTGGGGCTTAAGCTGCATCCCTGTCTCACCCCACGGCCCTTTGGAAAGAAATGTGTATGTTGTTTGACAATTTTAAGCACACACTTGATGTATGTGTACATGGATTTTATAATGTCGTATGTTTGTCAACGCCACTTCCCATCCATTTGTATTGCAGACCCTCATGCCAAAATGAGTCAAAAGCTTTTTTGAAAACTAGGCAAGTCAGTTAACCTCTCCTGGAGGAGAAAATGCGCCAAATTCAAATAAATTACTATAAAAATCAAACTTTCATGAAATCACACATGTAAAATACCAAATTAAAGCTACACTTGTTGTGAATCCAGCCATCATGTCAGATTTCAAAAAGGCTTTTCGGCGAAAGCAAACGATGCTATTATCTGATAGCACAACAGTAAATAAACACTGACAAGCATCTTTCAACCCTCCAGGCGCGACACAAAACGCAGAAATAAAGATATAATTCATGCCTTACCTTTGACGAGCTTCTTTTGTTGGCACTCCAATATGTCCCATAAACATCACAAATGGTCCTTTTGTTCGATTAATTCCGTCGATATATATCCAAAATGTCTATTTATTTGGCGCGTTTGATCCAGAAAAACACCGGTTCCAACTTGCTCTACGTGACTACAAAATATCTCAAAAGTTACCTGAAAACTTTGCCAAAACATTTCAAACTACTTTTATAATACAACTTTAGGTATTTTTTAATGTAAATAATCGATACAATTGAAGACGGGATGATCTGTGTTCAATACAGGAGGAAAACAAACTGTAGCTAGCTTTCAGGTTACGCGACTCTAACAAAGAGTCCTCTTCACTCTAGCCTCGTTCTGAAAAGTGTTACTTCTTCATTACACAAAGGGAAAATGACAACCAATTTCTAAAGACTGTTGACATCCAGTGGAAGCGTTAGGAACTGCAAGAAGGTCCCTTAGAAATCTGGATTCCCAATGAAAGCCCATTGAAAAGAGAGTGACCTCAAAAATCCAAATCTATCCAAATCTAATAATATGCATATCTTATCTTCTGGGGATGAGTAGCGGGCAATTGAATTTTGGCATGCTTTTTGGGCATGCTTTTCATCCAAAATTCTGAATGCTGCCCCCTATCCTAGAGAAGTTAAGAACAAATTCTTATTTACAATGATGGCGTGCCAGGAAACTGGGTTAAATGCCTTGTTCAGGGGCAGAACAACAGATTTTTTCTTGTCAGCTCGGGATTCAATCCAGCAACCTTTGGGTTACTGGCCCAACGCTCTAATCACTAGGCTAGACTTTTGTTTTGGTTTCTTTGATTGTCAATAAGGGTGTGCAGGGTGAATACGTGGTCTGTCGTACGGTATTTTGGTTAAAAGCCAATTTGGCATTTGCTCAGTACTCAGTATGTTTTCACTGAGCAAATGTACGAGTCTGCTGTTAATGATAATGCAGAGGATTTTCCTTAGGTTGCTGTTAATGCTTATCCCACGGTAGTTATTGGGTCAAATTTGTCTCCAAATTGGGGTGATCAGTCCTGGGTTCCAAATATTGGGGAAGATGCCAGAGCTAAGGATGATGTTAAAGAGTTTAAGTATAGCCCATTGGAATTTGTGGTCTGTATATTTTATAATTTCATATAGGATACCATCAACACCGCAGGCTTTTTGGGTTGGGGGGTTTGTATTTTGTCCTGTATTTCAATGTAGTTGGAGAATCCAGTGGGTTCTGGTGGTCTTTAGTTTTTTCTAAGATTTCTAGTTGATCATGAATTTTTTTATTTTACCTTTATTTTACTAGGCAAGTCAGTTAAGAACAAATTCTTATTTTCAATGACGGCCTAGGAACAGTGGGTTAACTGCCTGTTCAGGGGCAGAACGACAGATTTGTACCTTGTCAGCTCGGGGATTTGAACTTGCAACATTTCGGTTACTAGTCCAGCGCTCTAACCACTAGGCTACCCTGCCGCCAAAACATGTATATGTTTTGGCTGTTTGTCTTTGTGATAGGGCCAGTGGTTTATCCATAACTCTTTGTGGAAAAACGTATGTGTTATTTTTTTATTTTTTTTATTTCTTTATTTCACCTTTATTTAACCAGGTAGGCTAGTTGAGAACAAGTTCTCATTTACAACTGCGACCTGGCCAAGATAAAGCATAGCAGTGTGAGCAGACAACACAGAGTTACACATGGAATAAACAATTAACAAGTCAATAACACAGTAGAAAACAAAGGGGGAGTCTATATACAATGTGTGCAAAAGGCATGAGGAGGTAGACGAATAGTTACAATTTTGCAGATTAACACTGGAGTGATAAATGATCAGATGGTCATGTACAGGTAGAGATATTGGTGTGCAAAAGAGCAGAAAAGTAAATAAATAAAAACAGTATGGGGATGAGGTAGGTGAAAATGGGTGGGCTATTTACCAATAGACTATGTACAGCTGCAGTGATCGGTTAGCTGCTCAGATAGCTGATGTTTGAAGTTGGTGAGGGAGATAAAAGTCTCCAACTTCAGCGATTTTTGCAATTCGTTCCAGTCACAGGCAGCAGAGTACTGGAACGAAAGGCGGCCAAATGAGGTGTTGGCTTTAGGGATGATCAGTGAGATACACCTGCTGGAGCGCGTGCTACGGATGGGTGTTGCCATCGTGACCAGTGAACTGAGATAAGGCGGAGCTTTACCTAGCATGGACTTGTAGATGACCTGGAGCCAGTGGGTCTGGCGACGAATATGTAGCGAGGGCCAGCCGACTAGAGCATACAAGTCGCAGTGGTGGGTGGTATAAGGTGCTTTAGTGACAAAACGGATGGCACTGTGATATACTGCATCCAGTTTGCTGAGTAGAGTGTTGGAAGCCATTTTGTAGATGACATCGCCGAAGTTGAGGATTGGTAGGATAGTCAGTTTTACTAGGGTAAGCTTGGCGGCGTGAGTGAAGGAGGCTTTGTTGCGGAATAGAAAGCCGACTCTTGATTTGATTTTTGATTGGAGATGTTTGATATGAGTCTGGAAGGAGAGTTTGCAGTCTAGCCAGACACCTAGGTACTTATAGATGTCCACATATTCAAGGTCGGAACCATCCAGGGTGGTGATGCTAGTCGGGCATGCGGGTGCAGGCAGCGATCGGTTGAAAAGCATACATTTGGTTTTACTAGCGTTTAAGAGCAGTTGGAGGCCACGGAAGGAGTGTTGTATGGCATTGAAGCTTGTTTGGAGGTTAGATAGCACAGTGTCCAATGATGGGCCGAAAGTATATAGAATGGTGTCGTCTGCATAGAGGTGGATCAGGGAATCGCCCGCAGCAAGAGCAACATCATTGATATACACAGAGAAAAGAGTCGGCCCGAGAATTGAACCCTGTGGCACCCCCATAGAGACTGCCAGAGGACCGGACAGCATGCCCTCCGATTTGACACACTGAACTCTGTCTGCAAAGTAATTGGTGAACCAGGCAAGGCAGTCATCCGAAAAACCGAGGCTACTGAGTCTGCCGATGAGAATATGGTGATTGACAGAGTCGAAAGCCTTGGCAAGATCGATGAAGACGGCTGCACAGTACTGTCTTTTATCGATGGCGGTTATGATATCGTTTAGTACCTTGAGTGTGGCTGAGGTGCACCCGTGACCGGCTCGGAAGCCAGATTGCACAGCGGAGAAGGTACGGTGGGATTCGAGATGGTCAGTGACCTGTTTGTTGACTTGGCTTTCGAAGACCTTAGATAGGCAGGGCAGGATGGATATAGGTCTGTAACAGTTTGGGTCCAGGGTGTCTCCCCCTTTGAAGAGGGGGATGACTGCGGCAGCTTTCCAATCCTTGGGAATCTCAGACGATATGAAAGAGAGGTTGAACAGGCTGGTAATAGGGGTTGCGACAATGGCGGCGGATACTTTCAGAAATAGGGGGTCCAGATTGTCAAGCCCAGCTGATTTGTACGGGTCCAGGTTTTGCAGCTCTTTCAGAACATCTGCTATCTGGATTTGGGTAAAGGAGAACTTGGAGAGGCTTGGGCGAGGAGCTGCCGGGGGGGAGGAGCTGTTGGCCGAGGTTGGAGTAGCCAGGCGGAAGGCATGGCCAGCCGTTGAGAAATGCTTATTGAAGTTTTCGATAATCATGGATTTATCGGTGGTGACCGTGTTACCTAGCCTCAGTGCAGTGGGCACCTGGGAGGAGGTGCTCTTGTTCCCCATGGACTTCACAGTGTCCCAGAACTTTTTGGAGTTGGAGCTACAGGATGCAAACTTCTGCCTGAAGAAGCTGGCCTTAGCTTTCCTGACTGACTGCGTGTATTGGTTCCGGACTTCCCTGAACAGTTGCATATAACGGGGATTATTCGATGCTATTGCAGTCCGCCACAGGATGTTTTTGTGCTGGTCGAGGGCAGTCAGGTCTGGGGTGAACCAAGGACTGTATCGGTTCTTAGTTCTGCATTTTTTGAACGGAGCATGCTTATCTAAAATGGTGAGGAAGTTACTTTTAAAGAATGACCAGGCATCCTCAACTGACGGGATGAGGTCAATGTCCTTCCAGGATACCTGGGCCAGGTCGATTAGAAAGGCCTGCTCACAGAAGTGTTTTAGGGAGCGTTTGACCGTGATGAGGGGTGGTCGTTTGACTGCGGCTCCGTAGCGGATACAGGCAATGAGGCAGTGATCGCTGAGATCCTGGTTGAAGACAGCGGAGGTGTATTTGGAGGGCCAGTTGGTCAGGATGACGTCTATGAGGGTGCCCTTGTTTACAGAGTTAGGGTTGTACCTGGTGGGTTCCTTGATGATTTGTGTGAGATTGAGGGCATCTAGCTTAGATTGTAGGACTGGCGGGGTGTTAAGCATATCCCAGTTTAGGTCACCTAACAGAACAAACTCTGAGGCTAGATGGGGGCGATCAATTCACAAATGGTGTCCAGGGCACAGCTGGGAGCTGAGGGGGTCGGTAGCAGGCGGCAACAGTGAGAGACTTATTTCTGGAGAGAGTAATTTTCAAAATTAGTAGTTCGAACTGTTTGGGTATGGACCTGGAAAGTATGACATTACTTTGCAGGCTATCTCTGCAGTAGACTGCAACTCCTCCCCCTTTGGCAGATCTATCTTGACGGAAGATGTTATAGTTGGGTATGGAAATCTCTGAATTTTTGGTGGCCTTCCTGAGCCAGGATGGCTTTACACCCCCTGCTATAATGGATAAAGAGTTACTTGTCTCACAGAACACAGAGGGAGTTATTTAATGGAAGCCTCTCAAATATAATCCAGTTAGAATCAGGAATTCCCCAGGGTAGCTGTTTAGGCCCTTTGCTTTTTTAAATTTTTACTAATGACATAACACTAACTTTGAGTAAAGCCAGAGTATCTATGTATGCAGATGACTCAACACTATACACGCCAGCTACTATAGCGACTGAAATGACTGCAACACTCAACAAAGGGCTGCAGTTAGTTTCAGAGTGGGCGGTAAGGAATAAGTTAGCCCTAAATATTACTAAAACTAAAAGCATTTTATTTGGAACAAAACACTCACTTATCCCTCAACCTCAACTAAATCTTATAATAATAATTTGGAAATTGCGCAAGTTGATATGACTAAACTGCTTGGAGTAACCATGAATGGTAAACTGTCATGGTCAAAACATATTGATGCAGTAGTAGCTAAGATGGGGAGAAGTCTGTCTATAATAAAGCTTTGTTCAACCTTCTTAACAACACTATCAACAAGGCAGACCCTACAGGCCCTCGTTTTGTCGCACCTTGACTACTGTTTAGTCGTGTGGTCAGGTGCCAAAAAAAAGGACTAGCAATTGGCTCAGAACAGGGCAGCACGGCTGGCCCTTGGATGTACACAAAGAGCTGATATTAATAATATGCATGTCAATCTCTTCTGGCTGAAAGTGGAGGAGAGATTGACTTCATCGCTACTTTTATTTATGAGAGGTATTGACATGTTGACTGCACCAAGCTGTCTGTCTAAACTACTGGCACACAGCTCAGACACCCATACATACCCCACAAGACATGCCACCAGAGGTATCTTCACAGTCCCCAAGTCCAGAACAGACTATGGGAGGCACACAGTACTACATAGAGACATGACTACATAGAACTCTAAAAACAGATAAAAAAAACCTTATGGAACAGCGGGGACTGTGAAGCAACACAAACATTGGCAGAGACATATGGATACACACACACACACAATAACATACACACTATGCATACACATGGATTTAGTACTGTAGATATGTGGTAGTGGTGGAGTAAGGGCCTGAGGGCACACAGTTTGTTGTGAAATCCGTGAATGTATTGTAATGTTTTTAAGATTGTATAAACTGCCTTTGTTTTGCTGGACCCCAGGAAGAGTAGCTAATGGGAGTCCATAGTAAATACAAACTCTTCGTGTTGTTTGTTTAGTGTTTTCCAATTTTCCTGGAAGTGGTTAGTCTATGGATTCTTCAATTACATTGAGCTATTTTCTGATGTGCTGTTACTTCTTTTTCCGTAGTGTATTTCTGTATTGTTTTAGTGATTCACCATTGTGAAGGTGTAGGCTCAGGTTTTCTGGGTGTCTATGTTTTTGGTTTTTGCATTCTTCATCAAACCATTTGTCATTGTTGTTCATTTTTGGGGGGTTTTCTGTTTGAAATGTTTAGATTTGTTAGGGAAGCTGAGAGGTCAGATATACTGTTTAGGTTTTCTACTGCCAAGTTCACACCTTCACTATTACAGTGAAACAATTTGTCCAGGAAGTTAAAAAAAAAAAGAGATTGAATTTGTTGTTGCATTATTGTGTTTTGGTAGGTTTCCACACTGCTTTCCTTCCATCTATAGCATTTCTTAATATTATTCAGTTCCTTTGGCTTGAATGCCTCAGGTTTGAGTATTGCTCTGTTTAGGTAGACTGTGATCTGATAGGGTAGTCAGTGGCGCTGACTGCGAATGCTCTGAGAGACTCTGGGTTGAGGTCAGTGATAAAGTAGTCTGCAGTATTACTGCCAAGAGATTAGCTATACAGTGGCTTGCGAAAGTATTCACCCCACTTGGTATTTTCCTATTTTGTTGTCTAACAACCTGGAATGAAAATTGATATTGAATTTGATTTACACAAGATGCCTACCACTTTGAAGATGCAAAATATTTTTTATTGTGAAACAAATAAGATAAAAAAACAGAACTTGACTGTGCATAACTACTGTATTCACCCCCCCCCCCCAAAGTCAATACTTTGTAGAGCCACCTTTTGGGGTATGTCTCTATAAACTTGGCACATCTAGCCACTGGGATCTTTGCCCATTCTTCAAGGCAAAACTGCTCCAGCTCCTTCAAGTTGTATGGGTTCCGCTGGGAAGGCAACAACAGATCTACCATGCTGATCCTCAACACTGGGGCCCCTCAGGGGTGCGTGCTTAGTCCCCACCTGTACTCCCTGTTTACCCACGACTGCGTAGCCAAGCACAACTCCAACATCATCATTAAGTTTGCTGACAGCACAATGGTGGTAGGCCTGATCGCCGACAATGACGAAACAGCCTATAGGGAGGATGTCAGAGACCTGGCAGTGTGGTGCCAGGACAACAACCTCTCCCTCAACGTGAGCAAGACAAAGGAGCTGATCGTGGACTACAGGAAAAGGAGGGCCGAACAGGACCCATTAACATCAACAGGGCTGAAGTGGAGCAGGTTGACAGTTCATTGGTGTCCACATCACCAACAACCTACAAACTATCATGGTCCAAGACAGTTGTGAAAAGGGCACGACAACAATTTTTTTCATCACTGCAAAATCTACATCAAGAACTTGAAAATTCAAGCCCCTTGGCTGTTACCATAGATTTACATTAGAAGTGCCCATCCAAGCAGGCTCAATGTCATTGGCCACAAATCATTTACAACAAATCATATTTTTCTACCGTAGCTTTGATTGGACTGATCATGTCAACATCACACTTTCAAAATCTTAGCTAGCTTGCTAGACAAACAGTGATAATCATGAATCAAGTTGACAATCTGCTGGTAAATCCTTTTCAAATCCTTGTCATATGAAGAGAAATTATAGATTTTAAAAATATATATTTCACCTTTTATATTACCAGGTAGTCTAGTTGAGAACAAGTTCTCATTTACAACTGCGACCTGGCCAAGATAAAGCAAAGCAGTTCGACACAAACAACAACACAGTTACACATGGAATAAACAAACATACAGTCAATAATACAGTAGAAAAATAAGTCTATATACAATCTGAGCAAATGAGAAAAAAAATCTATATACAGTGAGTGCAAATGAGGTAAGATAAGGGAGGTAAGGCAATAAATAGGCCATGGTGGTGAAGTAATTACAATATAGCAATTAAACACTGGAATGGTAGATGTGCAGAAGGTGAATGTGCAAGTAGAGATACTGGGGTGCAAAGGAGCAAGATAAATAAATAAATACAGTATGGGGATGAGGTAGTTGGTTGGGCTATTTGCAGATGAGCTATGTACAGCTATGTACAGGTGCAGTGATCAGGTGCAGTGATCTGTGAGCTGCTCTGACAGCTGGTGCTTAAAGCTAGTGAGGGAGATATGAGTCTCCAGCTTCAGTGATTTTTGCAGTTCGTTACAGTCAATGGCAGCAGAGAACTGGAAGGAAAGGCGGCCAAAGGAAGAATTGGCTTTGGGGGTGACAAGTGAGATATACCTGCTGGAGCGAGTACTACGGGTGGGTGCTGCTATGGTGACCAGTGAGCTGAGTTAAGGCGGTGCTTTACCTAGCAGAGACTTGTAGATGACCTGGAGCCAGTGGGTTTGGCGACGAGTATGAAGCGATGGCCAGCCAACGAGAACGTACAGTTCGCAGTGGTGGGTGATATATGGGGCTTTGGTGACCAAACGCATGGCACTGTGATAGACTGCATCCAAGTTGTTGAGTAGAGTGTTGGAGGCTATTTTATAGATGACATCACCGAAGTCGAGGATCGGTAGGATGGTCAGTTTTACGAGGGTATGTTTGACAGCATGAGTGAAGGATGCTTTGTTGTGAAATAGGAAGCCGATTCTAGATTTAATTTTGGATTGGAGATGCTTAATGTGAGTCTGGAAGGAGAGTTTACAGTCTAGCCAGACACCTAGGTATTTGTAGTTGTCCACATTTTCTAAGTCAGAACCGTCCAGAGTAGTGATACTGGACGGGCGGGCAGGTGTGGGCAGTGATCGGTTGAAGATCATGCATTTAGTTTTACTTGCGTTTAAGAGCAGTTGGAGGCCACGGAAGGAGAGTTGTATGGCATTGAAGGTCTTCTGGAGGTTAGTTAACAGTGTCCAAAGAAGGGCCAGAAGTATACAGAATGGTGTCGTCTGCGTAGAGGTGGATCAGAGACTCACCAGCAGCAAGAGCGACATCATTGATGTATACAGAGAAGAGAGTCGGCCTGAGAATTGAACCCTGTGGCACCCCCATAGAGACTGCAAGAGGTCCTGACAACAGGCCCTCCGATTTGACACACTGAACTCTTTCAGAGAAGTAGTTGGTGAACCAGGCAAGGCAATCATTTGAGAAACCAAGGCTGTTGAGTCTGCCGATGAGGATGTGATGATTGACAGAGTCGAAAGCCTTGGCCAGATCAATGAATACGGCTTCACAGTAATGTCTCTTATCGATGGCGGTTATGATATCGTTTAGGACCTTGAGTGTGGCTGAGGTGCACCCATGACCAGCTCTGAAACTAGATTGCATAGCGGAGAAGGTACGGTGGGATTCAAAATGGTCGGCAATCTGTTTGTTGACTTGACTTTCGAAGACCTTAGAAAGACAGGGTAGGATAGATATAGGTCTGTAGCAATTTGGGTCTAGAGTGTCTCCTACTTTGAAGAAGGGGATGACCGCGGCAGCTTTCCAATCTTTAGGAATCTCAGACGATACGAAAGAGAGGTTGAACAGGCTAGTAATAGGGGTTGCAACCATTTTGGCAGGTAATTTTAAAAGGAGAGGGTCCAGATTGTCTAGCCCGGCTGATTTGTAGGGGTCCAGGTTTTGCAGTTCTTTCAGAACATCAGCTATCTGGGTGAAGGAGACATGGGGGAGGTTTGGGTAAGTTGCTTTTGGGGGTGCAGAGCTGTTGACCGGGGTAGGGGTAGCCAGGTGGAAAGCATGGCCAGCTGTAGAAAAATGCTTATTGAAATGTTCAATTATTGTGGATTTATCGGTGGTGACAGTGTTTCCTAGCCTCAGAGCAGTGGGCAGATGGGAGGAGGTGCTCTTATTCTCCATGGACTTTACGGTGTCCCAGAACTTTTTTGAGTTTGTGCTACAGGAAGATAAAATGTATCGGTGCTCATCGGCCATTAGACATAAATATTACACAACAAGTTGGAAATTGCAAATTCAATAATGAGTGGTTTGGAAGGAATCCGTGGTTAAGAGTTGGTGTGTGTGGTCAAAGTCTGGGTTTAAGGGTCTCTTTTCCAAGCGTAAAATGATAAATATTGACATGCAACACCAAGGGCCAGAAAAGTTTGAATACATTGGCCATGCTGTCAATCCAGCATGACTTCTGCTGCGTTCAAAACAACTGGAAATCCGGACCTGGGAAATCTCAGTGAGTTCAAGATGATCTCTGAAAAAAACAAGCTCCGTGTGGGAAAATATGTTTTGAACGGTCATCCAACTCGGAATTCCAAGTCGGGAACTCGGGCCTCTTTCTAGAGCTCCGAACCTGAAAATCACTGACGTCATGATTTGACCTTGTTTTTTTGAGTTCCCAGTTGTCTTGAAAATATCATAAATGCAGAGAATGCCAGACTTTGATGACAAAGTTTTATAACGAAATGTACCCACAAGAAGGACTGCGTGCCACCTTCCTGTTCAAGTGAGCACAGCACAACAAGGTGAGTCCAAAAATGTATTGTAAGCTGCTGCATAAATTATGTAATATGCCAGGGAGATATGTATACTGTAGCTAAAAAAGTAAGAAATGTCATCATCGAGTATTGTAAGAGCTTTTATTGTCTGCTTATATGGCCCCTTTATTTATCCTACGCTTCTGACTTGGTGTACAGGGAGAACACTGTAAGAACGGCCCATGTTCTGAACTCTGTCACTGTACATTTCAAAAGTGCTGAATAAGTAGTTATATGGACTACGTCAGTCCTAGCTCGCTCATTGTCTTAATCGAAATTACGTATTGCGTCTTATCCGCTCGTCGTACCCTTATAACATAGTTTGTACCTCTCAATTATCAGTAGAAACCACATTTGTTTAAGTAAGTCAGCCATATCAGCTATGTTCTTTAAAAAGGCAGTAAATGAGGCTGAATGAACTGTTTCGCTGCCAGACAAGGCTCCGCTGATAGCCAGTTGTAGCGGTGGTAAGGATTCACTCCATGGTGCTGAAAAGAAAGCTCTGCTGTTGGGACAGCTTTATGTCGGCCCTAACAGTTTGTCGGCACCGTTTTTCACCGTTATAGTGCAGTCAATGTATTTTTTAGTGTTGTGGCTTTGCTGGCATGCATTTAAACCAGATGTACATGCTAAAATCACCACTGTCTACTAATCATGCATTATTCCACCAGATGGGTTCATTTGTTAAAATCACCACTGCCCTCACACATCAAAACATCTCCCTCAGAACGGCAGCTAAACTATAGTGATGTGCTGGGGAGAGGAGCCCCGTTGAGCAGGCCAGGTCCAGTGTGTGTTTGTTGGCTCTTTGAAGTGAGAAACTGTTTAGACAGAGCTAAGCTGGGTAAGAAAGAGGTAAATTGGAGGCTAATCCTGGTCCTGAAGCCAGAAAGCCAGAGATATCAGCTGGACTAAGTCCAGTGGCAAAGCCATCCCTGCTATTCCTCTGTAGCCTAAAGCCATCCCTGCTATTCCTCTGTAGCCTTTGTGAGACCATCCACAATCATCACAACCAGCCAGTGATAGCTGACAGACCACCATAGTCCCTGTGCCGACCTGCTCAGATTCAAGGAATTGTCCCAGAGAGCGGTGGATGTGAGTCATGTATGATGAGAAAGGAGCAGGTGTTCTCTATAGTAATATAGTGTTGTAGCGTGTTAACTTTAGTCCTCTGAACTCCCACTCTGCACCACTTAAAAGGCCTGACGGGAAGAGGCTCACAGAGGCATTGTCCCCTGTCGGATTCCTGGGTTCGCTCCTGGTTTAACGCATGGCTGACAAACACTCCTGTCCTGTTCTATACTGTACCATCACGCCAGACCTCTCAACTATCTAGCTGCCCAGCTAGGCCAAAGTCCCCAGCGGAGCAGGGCGCATGGAAAACGATTTGTTGGAAAACAGAGCGGCGATTGCATCTGAACCAGTCAGATGTGTCTGACCTCTACAGTGAGAGGAGGAGCAGCATCTGGAATAGAGCCAGATGGAGTGGAGGCAGATGGAATAGAGCCAGATGGAGTAGGCAGGGCAGATGGAGAGGAAGCAGATGGAACAGAGCCAGATAGAATGGAACCAGAGCCAGATAGAGTAGAACCCAAACAAATGGAGACAGATAGAATAGTCATATGGAATAGAGACAGATAGAAAAAAGATAGAATAGAGTCAGATAGTGTAGAGCCAGAGTCAGATAGAAAAGAGCCAGATAGAGTAGATCCAGAGACAGAGAGAATAGAGCCTGGTAGAGTAGAACCCAAAATAATAGAGACAGATAGAATAGTAATATGGAAAGAGAGAGATGGAATAGAGCCAGATAGAATAGAGACAGATAGAGTAGAGACAGATATAATAGAGCCAGATAGAATAGTCATATGGAAAGAGCCAGATAGAATAGAGCCAGATAGAGTAGAGCCAGATAGAGTAGAGCCAGATAGAATAGAGCCAGATAGAATAGTCATATGGAAAGAGACAGATAGAATTCAGCCAGATCGAGTAGAGCCAGATCGAGTAGAGCCAGATCGAGTAGAGTCAGATAGTGTCAAATAGAATAGAGCCAGATGGAAAAGATCAAGATATAGTAGAGGCAGAGCCAGATAGAATAGAGAAGGAGACAGATAGAATAAAGCCAGAGACAGATGGAATAGAGCCAGAGACATATGGAATAGAGACAGTTGGAATAGAGGCAGAGACAGATGGAATAGAGACAGATGGAATAGATCCATATAGAATAGAGGCAGAAACAGATAGAAAAGAGCCAAATAGAATAGAGCCAGACACATATGGAATAGAGACAGATAGAGTAGAGCCAGATGGAGTAGAGCCAGATAGAATAGAGACAGATAGAATAAAGCCAGAGACAGATGGAATAGAGCCAGAGACATATGGAATAGAGACAGTTGGAATAGAGCCATATAGAATAGAGGCAGAGACAGATGGAATAGAGACCGATAGAGTATACCTTGATAGAGTAAAGCCAGATAGAATAGAGCCAGATAGAATAGAGCCAGATAGAGTAGAGACAGCTAGAATAGAGACAGATAGAATAGAGACTGAGACAGATGGAATAGAACAAGACAGATGGAATAGAGGCCGATAGAGTATACCTTGATAGAGTAGAGCCAGATAGAATAGAGCCAGATAGAATAGAGCCAGATAGAGTAGAGCCAGATAGAATAGAGCCAGATAGAATAGAGCCAGATAGAATAGTCATATGGAAAGAGACAGATAGAATAGAGACAGATAGAGTAGAGACAGATAGAATAGAGACAGATAGAATAGTCATATGGAAAGAGACAGATAGAGTAGAGACAGATAGAATAGAGACAGATAGAATAAAGCCAGAGACATATGGAATAGAGCCAGAGACATATGGAATAGAGACAGTTGGAATAGAGCCATATAGAATAGAGGCAGAGACAGATGGAATAGAGACCGATAGAGTATACCTTGATAGAGTAAAGCCAGATAGAATAGAGCCAGATAGAATAGAGCCAGATAGAATAGAGCCAGATAGAGTAGAGACAGCTAGAATAGAGACAGATAGAATAGAGACTGAGACAGATGGAATAGAACAAGACAGATGGAATAGAGACCGATAGAGTATACCTTGATAGAGTAGAGCCAGATAGAATAGAGCCAGATAGAATAGAGCCAGATAGAGTAGAGCCAGATAGAATAGAGCCAGATAGAATAGTCATATGGAAAGAGACAGATAGAGTAGAGACAGATAGAGTAGAGACAGATAGAATAGTCATATGGAAAGAGACAGATAGAATAGTCATATGGAAAGAGACAGATAGAGTAGAGACAAAGACAGATAGAATTCAGCCAGATCGAATAGAGCCAGATAGAGTAGAGCCAGGTCGAGTATAGCCAGATGGAGTAGAGCCAGATGGAGTAGAGCCAGATGGAGTAGTGCCAGATAGAGTAGAAACAGATGGAAGAGTGCCAGATGGAGTAGTGTCAGATGGAGTGGAGCCAGATGGTGTTGAGACAGATGGAGTGGAGCCAGATGGAGTAGAGACAGATGGAGTAGAGACAGATGGAGTAGTGCCAGATAGAATAGAGCCAGATGGAGTAGAGACAGATGGAGTAGAGACAGATGGAGTGGAGCCAGATGGAGTGGAGCCAGATGGAGTAGAGACAGATGGAGTGGAGCCAGATGGAGTGGAGCCAGATGGAGTAGAGCCAGATGGAGTAGAGACAGATGGAGTGGAGCCAGATGGAGTAGAGCCAGATAGAGTAGAGCCAGATAGAATAGAGCCAGATAGAATAGTCATATGGAAAGAGACATATAGAATAGAGACAGATAGAATAGTCATATGGAAAGAGACAAATAGAGTAGAGACAAAGACAGATAGAATTCAGCCAGATCGAATAGAGACAGATAGAGTAGAGCCAGGTCGAGTATAGCCAGATGGAGTAGAGCCAGATGGAGTAGAGCCAGCTGGAGTAGAGACTGATACAATAGAGCCAGATAGAATAGAGCCATAGCCAGATGGAGTAGAGACAGATGGAGTAGTGCCAGATGGAGTGGAGCCAGATGGAAAAGAGCCAGATAGAGTAGAGACTGATAGAATAGAGACAGATAGAGTAGAGACTTGTAGCATAGAGCCATATACAGATGGAATAGAGACAGATAGAATAGTACCAGATAGAGTACAGCCAGATAGAATAGAGCTGGAGACAGATATAAAAGAGCCAGATAGAATAGAGCCAGAGATATATGGAATAGAGACAGTTGGAATATAGACAGATAGAGTAGAGCCAGATGGAGTAGAGCCAGATAGATTAGAGCAAGACAGAGTATAGCCAGATTTAATAGATCCAGCTAGAATAGTGCCAGATGGAGTAGAGCCAGATAGATTAGAGCAAGACAGAGTATAGCCAGATAGAATAGATCCAGCTAGAATAGAGCCTGATAGAGTAGAGACAGAGACAGATGGAATAGAGACATATAGAATAGAGCCAGAGACAGATGGAATAGAGCCATATAGAATAAAGGCAGAGACAGATAGAAAAGAGACAGATAGAATAGAGGCAGAGACATATGGAATAGAGACAGATACAGCCAGATGGAGTAGATAGAGGCAGAGACAGATAGAGTAGAGAAAGATAAAATAGAGACAGAGAGATATTGAATATAGCCAGATGGAGTAGAGCCAGATAGATAGAGCCAGATATAGTAGAGACAGATAAAATAGAGACAGAGACATATTGAATATAGCCAGATGGATTAGAGCCAGATGGAGTAGAGCCAGATGGAGAGTAGAGCCAGATGGAGTAGAGCCAGATGGAGTAGAGCCAGATGGAGTAGAGCCAGATGGAGTAGAGCCAGATGGAGTTGAGCCAGATGGAGTTGAGCCAGATGGAGTTGAGCCATATGGAGTAGAGCCAGATGGAGTAGAGCCAGATGGAGTAGAGACAGATATAGTAGAGACAGAGAGATATTGAATATAGCCAGATGGATTAGAGCCATATAGAATGGAGCCAGAGACTGATAGAATAGAGACCGATAGAATAGAGACTGATAGAGTGGAGACAGCTGGAATAGAGACAGATAGAATAGAGCCAGAGACGGATAGAAAAGAGACAGATAAAAGAGGTGGATACAGATGGAATAGAGCCAGATAGAGTAGAGACAGATAAAATAGAGACAGAGACATATTGAATATAGCCAGATGGATTAGAGCCAGATGGAGAAGAGGCAGATGGAATAGAGCCAGAGACAGATAAGAGCCAGATAGAGTAGAGACAGCTGGAAAAGAGACAGATAGAATAAAGCCAGAAACGGATAGAAAAGAGCCAGATAGAGTAGAGACAGATACAGATGGAATAGAGCCATATAGAATAGCGGCAGATGGCGTAGAGACAGATAGAGTAGAACCAGATAGAGTCGAGACGGATAGAATAGAGCTAGAGACAGAAGGAATAGAGACAGATGGAGTTGAGCAAGACATAGTATAGCCAGATAGAATAGAACCAGATCGAATAGAGCCTAATAGATTGGAGACAGA
Organism: Oncorhynchus tshawytscha; assembly: GCF_018296145.1. Classification (NCBI taxonomy): domain Eukaryota; kingdom Metazoa; phylum Chordata; class Actinopteri; order Salmoniformes; family Salmonidae; genus Oncorhynchus; species Oncorhynchus tshawytscha. The sequence goes on along the minus strand of NC_056440.1, from coordinate 251,253 downwards.
TAGAATAGTGCCAGATAGAATAGTGCCAGATAGAATTGAGACAGATGAAATAGAGACAGATAGAAAAGAGACAGATAATATAGAGCCAGATGGAGTAGAGCCAGATAGAATAGAGACAGACATAATGAGCCAGATGGAGAAGAGCCAGATAGAATAGAGACAGACATAATGAGCCAGATGGAGAAGAGCCAGATAGGTTTTTCTTTATTTTAACTATGTTCTTCATTGTAGAATAACAGTAAGACATCAGAACTATGAAATAACACATGGAATCATGTAGTAACCAAAATGGTGTTAAACAAATCATAAAACCCTCCTGTCTCAGCCTCCAGTATTTATGCTGCAGTAGTTTATGTGTCTGTCGGGGGCTAGGGTCAGTTTGTTATATCTGGAGTACTTCTCCTGTCTTATCCAGTGTCCTGTGTGAATTTAAGTATGCTCTCTAATTCTCTCTAATTCTTTATTTTTCTCTCTCTCGGAGGACCTGAGCCCTAGGACCATGCCTCAGGACTACCTGGCATGAGGACTCCTTGCTGTCCCCAGTCCACCTGGCCGTGCTGCTGCTCCAGTTTCAACTGTTCTGCCTGCGGCTATGGAACCCTGACCTGTTCAACCGGACGTGCTACCTGTCCCAGACCTGCTGTTTTCAATTCTCTAGAGACAGCAGGAACGGTAGAAATACTCTCAATGATCGGCTATGACTCGGCTATGAAAAGTCAACTGACATTTACTCCTGAGGTGCTGACTTGTTGCACCCTCGACAACTACTGTGATTATTATTATTTGACCCTGCTGGTCATTTATGAACGTTTGAACATCTTGGCTATGTTCTGTTATAATCTCCACCCGGCACAGCCAGAAGAGGACTGGCCACCCCTCATAGCCTGGTTCCTCTCTAGGTTTCTTCCTAGGTTCTAGCCTTTCTAGTTTTTCCTAGCCACCGTGATTCTACATCTGCATTGCTTGCTGTTTGTTGTTTTAGGCTGGGTTTCTGTACAGCACTTTGTCAGCTGATATAAGAAGGGCTTTATAAATAAATGTGATAATTAAAGTGGATTGATAATATATTTTATAATTGAGATTCTTCAAATAGCCACCCTTTTCCTTGATGACAGCTTTGCACACTCTTGCCATTCTCTCAGTTCACAGAGGAGTATAGAGTGCAGTGATGTGTCCTATAAGGAGCATTGGTGGCAAATCTGATGGCCGAATGGTAAAGAACATCTAACCGCTCGAGAGCACCTTTACCTGCTGATCGATAAATTATGTCTTTGTGATCTAGCATGGCTAGGATGGTCATCTGAATCAAGGTTAGTTTGGCAGCTGGGGTGAAAGAGGAGGGATTACAATAGAGCAGGTATTCCCAAACTGCAATTCCGTCGGGGGTACGCCAAATAAAAAAATATATATATTTCAAAAATAAAATAAACATTTCACATTTTCAAATAGTCCATTTATATTTTCCAACTGTGAGGTTTTTTCTTGCCTGCATAGCCCCGTTTCATACCTGCTCCAGCAGGTATATCTCACTGGTCATCCCCACCTCCTTTGGCTGCCTTTCCTTCCAGTTCTCTGCTGCCAATGACTGAAACGAATTGCAGAAATCGCTGAAGTTGGAGACTTATATCTAAAAAATATTTAAAAAAATAACAACACAATGTCAAATACAGGTAGCCTAGTCAAATAATGAACATCAAATCACATTAACCGTTACTCTCTCGCAGGAATTCCACTAACGGTCCGTATGGAGCCAAACGTAGCTGCTGCTCATTCCGTTTGCTCAAAAATTGATAAATGGTCCAAAAAAAGTAAGGCCCGCGTCCATAGAGACACATACCAGCTTTACTGGTACTGCTACTACCAGCAGTACTACACCTGCACCTGTCGACAACACAAGTTGTTCTGCTTCCATGAACACATCCAATGCTAGCATCAGTAATTCGACATTTGTTGTTAGCCCAGCTGGCATGGACACTGACAGTTGTGAATCTGTTGCATCCGAAGAGCTACTGCCCCCTAACCCGGGAAAGCACCGAACAACATACAGGGTTGGACCATCGAAGAGGCGCAAATATGAGAACTACATTAATTTGGGTTCACTTATATTGGGAGTAGTGCCTTTCCTCAGCCACAGTGTGTTATATGTGCATAAGTACTATCTCACAACTCAATGAAACCTTCACTCTTGCGCAGACATTTAGGAACAAAACATGCCAATTTGAAAAATAAGCCACGGGAGTTTTTTGAGTGAGAATTATGACAACTTTCGTGTAGTAAGACATTAATAAGAAGGAGCTAGAAGCGTCTTATGGCTGGGACAATGCTAGAGGAAAAGGACAAAAAAACTATACAGACAATGCCTTCATCAAACAACACTGTTTCATGACACATCAGTGACATGGCAGGAGATGTTTTGAAACAATCACTGCTTCGCATACAAGCCAGTGAATTCTATGCGTTACAGCTGGATGAGTCAACAGACGAGGTGGGCCTGGCACAGCTCCTGGTATATGTCCGTTACATTTATGGAGGGTAAATTAAGGAAGACATCCTCTTCTGCAAACCACTAGAAACCAGGACAAGAGGAGAGGATATTTTTTAAGTACTGGAGAGCTTTGTGACATCAAATGGACTTGATGTGTTGGTATCTGTACTGATGGTGCAAAACCATGACAGGGACACATAGTGGAGTGGTAACGGGCGTGCAAGCAGTTACTCCCGACACCACTTGGGTACACTGCAGTATCCACCGAGAGGGTCTTGCTGCCAAGGGAATGCCTGACAGCTTGAAAGATGTTTTGGACACTACAGTGAAAATGGTTAACTTTGTTAAAGCAAGGCCCCTGAACTCTCGTGTATTTGCTAAATTGTGAAATTATATGGGCAGCAACCAGCAACCAACACTTTTACAACATACAGAAATGCGCTGGTTATCAAGAGGTAAAGTATTGACATTTTTTTGAATTGAGAGACAAGGTTAAAGTTTTCTTTACTGACCATAATTGTCACTTGTCTGACCGCTTGCATGATGACTAGTTTCTGACACGACTGGCCAATCTGGGTGATGTTTTTTCTCGCCTGAATGATCTGAATCTAGGATTACAGGGACTCTCCGCAACGATATTCAATGTGCAGAACAGAATTGAGGATATGATTGAGCTCTTCTCTGTCTGCATTAACAAGGACAACACACAGGTATTTTCGTCATTGTATGATTTTTTTGTGTGCAATTGAACTCAAGCTTAAGGACAATGTCAAATGTGACATAGCGAAGCACCTGAGTGAGTTGGGTGCGCAATTACGTAGGTACGTTCCCGAAACGGACAACACAAACAACTGGATTCGTTGTCCCTTTCATGCCCTGCCTCCAGTCCACTTACAGTTCGATATCTGAACAAGAGAGCCGCATCGAAATTGTAACAAGTGGTTCTGTGAAAATTTAATCAGAAGCCACTGCCAGATTTCTGGATTGGGCTGCGCTCAGAGTATCCTGCCTTGGCAAATCACACTGTTAGGACACTGATGCCCTTTGCAACCACGTACCTATGTGAGAGTGGATTCTCTACCCTCACTACCATGAAAACTAAATACAGGCACAGACTGTGTGGAAAATGATTTAAGACTGAGTTTCTCCAATACAACCCAACATTGCAGAGTTACAGTTGAAGTCTGAAGTTTACATACACCTTAGCCAAATACATTTAAACTCAGTTTTTCTCAATTCCTGACATTTAATCCTCGTAAAAATTCCCTCTCTTAGTTCAGTTAGGATCACCACCATTTTAAGAATGTGAAATGTCAGAATAATAGTAGAGAGAATTATTTATTTCAGCTTTTATTTCATTCATCACAAGTTTACATACACTAAATTAGTATTAGGTAGCGTTGTCTTTAGATTGTTTAACTTGGGTCAAACATTTCGGGTAGCCTTCCACGAGCTTCCCACAATAAGTTGGGTGAATTTTGGCCCATTCCTCCTGACAGAGCTGGTGTAACTGAGTCAGGTTTGTAGGCCTCCTTGCTCGCACACGCTTTTTCAGTTCTGCCCACAAATTCTCTAGGATTGAGGTCAGGGCTTTGTGATGGCCACTCCAATACCTTGACTTTGTTGTCCTTAAGCCATTTTGCCACAACTTTGGAAGTATGCTTGGGGTCATTGTCCATTTGGAAGACCCATTTGCGACCAAGCTTTAACTCCCTGACTGATGTCTTGAGACGCTGCTTCAATATATCCACATAATTTTGCACCCCCATGATGCCATCTATTTTGTGAAGTGCACCAGTCCCTATTGCAGCAAAGCACCCCCACAACATGATGCTGCCACACCCGTGCTTCACGGTTGGGAAGGTGTTCTTCGGCTCTCAAGCCTCTCCCTTTTTCCTCCAAACATAACCATGGTCATTATGGCCAAACAGTTCTATTTTTGTTTCATCAGACCAGAGGACATTTCTCCAAAAAGTATGATCTTTGTCCCCATGTGCAGTTGCAAACCGTAGGCTTTTTTATGGCGGTTTTGGAGCAGTGGCTTCTTCCTTGCTGAGCTGCCTTTCAGGTTATGTCGATATAGGACTCGTTTTACTGTTGATATAGATACATTTGTACCTGTTTCCTCCAGCATCTTCACAGGGTCCTTTGCTGCTGTTCTGGGATTGATTTGCACTTTTCACACCAAAGTACGTTGATCTCAAGGAGACAGAATGTGTCTCCTTCCTGAGCGGTATGACAGCTACGTGGTCCCATGGTGTTTATACTTGCATACTATTGTTTGTACAGGTGACGTGGTACCTTCAGGTGTTTGGAAATTGATCCCAAGGATGAACCAGACTTGTGGAGGTCTACAATTCTTTTTCTGAGGTCTTGGCTGATTTAGCAAAGAGGCACTGAGTTTGAAGGTAGGCCTTAAAATAAATCCACAGGTACACCCCTAATTGACTCAAATGTTGTCAATTAGCCTATCAGAAGCTTCTAAAGCCATGACATAATTTTCTGGAATTTTCCAAGCTGTTTAAAGGCACAGTCAACTTAGTGTATGTAAACTTCTGACCCACTGGAATTGTGATACAGTGAAAGTGAAATAATCTGTCTGTAAACAATTGTTGGAAAAATTACTTGTGTCATGCACAAAGTAGATGTCCTAACCGACTTGCCAAAACTATAGTTTGTTAACAAGAAATTTGTGAAGTGGTTGAAAAACAAGTTTTAATGACTTCAACCTGAGTGTATGTAAACTTCTGACTTCAACTGTATGTGTATCTTTTCCTTCTCATTAACCTGTGGTGAGTTATTCACCATTTTCAATGAACAAATAAAGTTTAATATGTAAACGATTGTTAAATAAAGAGCAACATTATTGATTAATATTATTATCATTAGCTCTTTGTCTCAACACCGAGCCTGGTTGAGACAAAAACTCACACTCATTCTTATGTTTAATAAATGTATTGTATAGTGTGTGTGGCAGGCTTACACTGATGGCAACAACAACAAAAACATTTGATAGTGTGCTGACCCTGGTGCTAGAGGGGGTACAGCTGGAGGTTGAATGTTTGAAGTGGTACGGGGCTATAAAGAGTTTGGGAACCACTGCAATAGAGGAAACCAAGTCTAGATTGAACTTTAGCCTGCAGCTTTTATTTGTCCTGAGAGAAGGACAGTGTACCGTCTAGCCATACTCCCAAGTACTTGTATGAGGTGACTACCTCACGCTCTAAACCCTCCTTTCCATCTCTCTCTCCGTGTCCTGATGTGGTCAGAAGGAATGTAAGTCTGAATGAAACTGGATTACAGACCAGGGTTAGAGTTAGAGGGTTAGAGCCATGGCAGGTGTCTGCATTGTCAACATGCCATCTGGGTTAGAGTTAGCTGGACCTTGTCAGGCGTACAACATTCTGACAACATTCTGTTATCATCTGTTTGAAGCAGCATTCTTTAGGCAAGGAGACGAGGATGGTCGTTTTACACAGGGCACAACCCTAACCCACAGTTTATAGCCTACGTTCAAAATGTCCCCTTTGTAGCACAGCCAGGTTGTATGTAGACCCAATAGAATAGACCCAAAACCCTACAGTACCAGGCCCATTACACAACCCTGTTCAGAATGGAAACCTGGCTGAGCTTTCAGTCTCTGTTTCACCAGACTATTTATTTGACTTCCATTTTATTACCCGTGAAGAATTTCATGGGATTTAAACCTCCACACTGGATTGATGTAAACCTCCACACTGGATTCATGTAAACCTCCACACTGGATTAATTTAAACCTCCACACTGGATTAATTTAAACCTCCACACTGGATTAATTTAAACCTCCACACTGGATTCATGTAAACCTCCACACTGGATTCATTTAAACCTCCACACTGGATTCATTTAAACCTCCACACTGGATTCATGTAAACCTCCACACTGGATTCATTTAAACCTCCACACTGGATTCATTTAAACCTCCACACTGGATTCATTTAAACCTCCACACTGGATCCTACTCATCCATGGACATATAGAAGTAGGCTTTTTACTGTCAGTTTGACAGACAAAGTAACTTTAGACAGAGAACTGATCTGTGTTTCTGAAGGATGCCGAGGCCAATCTCCTCCAGCTCTGTCTCTCTGCTGACCCCTCAATGTAAACACTGTGCATTCGTCAGACTTGCGTCTGCCACTATTTTCTACGTTCTTTAACCCCACAGCGAAGTGTGTGTGTGGGGGGGGTGTGGCTTCCGGTCGTAGCTTTATCGAAGTGGTGTGTTCTTAGGGAGTCCCTGTGCCCAGCAGCAGCCCAGCAAAGCCCTAGCAGCCAGCCGGACCGTCACACTATTTTCTCAGTCTGGCCGTCAGCTCCTGTACAAAGCTGGATCTCTTCATGCCGAGCAGAGTGCTCTGCATAGCAGTGGGAGTGAAATGTTCAAATATTGGCCTTTCCTGTGTAGCTGGTTTGATGAAAGGGGGAGAGGGAGAGTGACACTGGGCGGCGGTGTCTGGCCTGTGGTCGGAGGCTGCTGCCAGGACTGGGGATATGAACCCTATGGGTCAAAAGTAGTGCACTTAATTGGGAATAGGGTTACATTTGGGATGCAGACAGAATGTAGCCCTTCCCATAATTAGGGAGAGGGGGAGAGAGGGACAGAGGGAAGGACATAGCAGCCTTAGTGAATCCCACTGTACACATGGAATGAAGGGTCCGCCCCTCAGTGCAATGCTTTCTGGGTACAAGAGCAATCGCATCGCTGGTCCTTTATAATGGTTTCAAATCAAATTGTATTTGTCACATACACATGGTTAGCAGATGTTAATGCGAGTGTAGCGAAATGCTTGTGCTTCTAGTTCCGACAATGCAGTAATAACCAACAAGTAATCTAACTAACAATTCCAAAACTACTACCTTATACACACAAGTGTAAAGGGATAAAGAATATGTACATAAAGATATATGAATGAGTGATGGTACAGAGCGGCATAGGCAAGATGCAGTAGATGGTATCGAGTACAGTATATACATATGAGATTAGTATGTAAACAAAGTGGCATAGTTTAAAGTGGCTAGTGATACATGTATTACATAAAGATGCAGTAGATGATATAGAGTACAGTATATACGTATACATATGAGATAAATAATGTAGGGTATGTAAACAGTATATTAAGTAGCATTGTTTAAAGTGGCTAGTGATGTATTTTACATCAATTCCCATTATTAAAGTGGCTGGAGTTGAGTCAGTGTCAGTGTCAGTGTGTTGGCAGCAGCCACTCAGTGTTAGTGGTGGCTGTTTAACAGTCTGATGGCCTTGAGATAGAAGCTGTTTTTCAGTCTCTCGGTCCCAGCTTTGATGCACCTGTACTGACCTCGCCTTCTGGATGATAGCTGGGTGAACAGGCAGTGGCTCGGGTGGTTGTTGTCCTTGATGATCTTTATGGCCTTCCTGTGACATCGGGTGGTGTAGGTGTCCTGGAGGGCAGGTAGTATGCCTTTTGGTGACAAGCCGAATTTCTTCAGCCTCCTGAGGTTGACGAGGCGCTGCTGCGCCTTCTTCATGATGCTGTCTGTGTGGGTGGACCAATTCAGTTTGTCTGTGATGTGTACACCGAGGAACTTAAAACTTACTACCCTCTCCACTACTGTTCCATCGATGTGGATAGGGGGGTGTTACCTCTGCTGTTTCCTGAAGTCCACAATCATCTCCTTAGTTTTGTTGACGTTGAGTGTGAGGTTATTTTCCTGACACCACTCTCCGAGGGCCCTCACCTCCTCCCTGTAGGCCGTCTCGTCGTCGTTGGTAATCAAGCCTACCACTGTTGTGTCGTCCGCAAACTTGATGATTGAGTTGAGTTGAGTTGATTGAGTTGAGTTTATTATAATATCATGGTTTATTTTTTAGATCTGACTGAGAAACAGATCTGAACACTGGGGAACATCTCTCATTAACAGATCTGAACACTGGGGAACATCTCTCATTAACAGATCTGAACACTGGGGAACATCTCTCTTTAATAGATCTGAACACTGGGGAACATCTCTCATTAACAGATCTGAACACTGGGGAACATCTCTCTTTAATAGATCTGAACACTGGGGAACATCTCTCATTAACAGATCTGAACACTGGGGAACATCTCTCTTTAATAGATCTGAACACTGGGGAACATCTCTCATTAACAGATCTGAACACTGGGGAACATCTCTCTTTAATAGATCTGAACACTGGGGAACATCTCTCAGGCAGTAATTATCTTGTTTCCAGACAGACTCTCAGCCACAGGACAAAGACACTGCAGGAGGGAAACGACAGACAGACTCTCAGCCACAGGACAAAGACACTGCAGGAGAGAAACGACAGACAGACTCTCAGCCACAGGACAAAGACACTGCAGGAGAGAAACGACAGACAGACTCTCAGCCACAGGACAAAGACACTGCAGGAGAGAAACGACAGACAGACTCTCAGCCACAGGACAAAGACACTGCAGGAGAGAAACGACAGACAGACTCTCAGCCACAGGACAAAGACACTGCAGGAGAGAAACGACAGACAGACTCTCAGCCACAGACCATTTTACATTTTAGTAATTTAGCAGACACTCTCATCCAGAGCCACTTACAGTAGTGAGTCATTTAGCAGACTCTCTGACCCAGAGACACTTACAGTAGTGAGTCATTTAGCAGACTCTCTGATCCAGAGACACTTACAGTAGGGAGTCATTTAGCAGACTCTCTGATCCAGAGACACTTACAGTAGTGAGTCATTTAGCAGACTCTGATCCAGAGTCACTACAGTAGTGAGTCATTTAGCAGACTCTGATCCAGAGTCACTACAGTAGTGAGTCATTTAGCAGACTCTCTGATCCAGAGCCTCTTACAGTAGTGAGTCATTTAGCAGACTCTCTGACCCAGAGACACTTACAGTAGGGAGTCATTTAGCAGACTCTCTGATCCAGAGCGACTACAGTAGTGAGTCATTTAACAGACTCTCTGATCCAGAGCCACTTACAGTAGGGAGTCATTTAGCAGACTCTCTGATCCAGAGTCACTACAGTAGTGAGTCATTTAGCAGACTCTGATCCAGAGCGACTTACAGTCGTGAGTCATTTAGTAGACTCTCTTACCCAGAGCGACTTACAGTAGTGAGTCATTTAGCAGACTCTCTGATCCAGAGTCACTACAGTAGTGAGTCATTTAGTAGACTCTCTGATCCAGAGACACTTACAGTAGTGAGTCATTTAACAGACTCTCTGATCCAGAGCCACTACAGTAGTGAGTCATTTAACAGACTCTCTGATCCAGAGTCACTACAGTAGTGAGTCATTTAGCAGACTCTCTGATCCAGAGCCACTACAGTAGTGAGTCATTTAACAGACTCTCTGATCCAGAGACACTTACAGTAGTGAGTCATTTAACAGACTCTCTGATCCAGAGCGACTTACAGTAGTGAGTGCATACATTTTTGTATGTTTTTCCAACTGGCTTTTCGTGGGCATCAAACCCACAAGCCTGACGGTGCAAGTGCCATGCTCTACGAACATCATTTATTTTATATATATTTATATATATATATATATTAAATCATTTAACCCCCCCCCAAGGTAAATAAAAAAGTATAGTTGGTATTATATTGTTGAATTTATATGGCAAGTGTCTGATGAAGTCAGAGGCATGCGACTATTGTTGGTCCTAGTTTGTCTGTAACATCAAAGGGAAATAGTTGCTGTGTAGAAGGGGTAATACTTTGTGTATTAATTGTACCATTTGTCGCTCGTGTTTGGGTTCCCTGTTTTGCCAACCTGTAATGTGGGAGTATGTGAGAGATATAGTAGCCTAGTCTTTTGCATGTTGTAATAATTTACAGTATATATAGTCAAGGGGTGTTGTACTTATATCAGCCGGCAGAGGGAGCCGCTCCCTCTAGTGGTCGCTTCCCGCACTCTCACTCTACAGTGGCTCTTGCGCTAGCTGGCCGAGTCAGTTGAGTGAGAGAGCTAAGCCAACTGAAGACTGAAGAGATAAGATGCAGATAAACTAAATGTTTTAAATGTTAACATCAAGGTGAGTGAGTTATAAAGGATAGAATATGAAACAATAAGGTAAGTGAAGTGTAATGATATTGTTGTTATTTTTAATGATGTTTTGATAGTTTAATTCATTTACAAAACTCAGTTAGCATAGGAGCTAACATCGGCTAAAGTTGCTCCAGTCAAGCAGCCTGTCATAGTCATGGCGACAGGACCAACGAACGTTCACACAGTGTAAACAATGCTCTTGAGTGGTGCAGTGGTCTAAGGCACTGCATCTTAGTACTAAAGGTGTCACTACAGACTCTGGTTCAATCCCGGGCTGTGTCTCAACCGGACATGATCGTGAGTCCCATAGGGCGGCGCACAATTGGCCCAGCGTCGTCCCGGGTTAGGGGAGTGTTTGGTCTGGGTAGGCCATCATTGTAAAATAAGAATTTGTTCTTAACTGACTAGTTAAATAAAGGTCAAATAAAGGTTATAGCAAAGGGAAACACTTTGTGAAATACATCGTAACTTGCTGTTTTTAGGGATTTTTTTGTTTTTATTTTATTTAACCTTTATTTTATTTTTTATTTTATACTGAGACCAAGGTCTCTTTTACAGATAAGTCCAGAATTACATAAATTACAGAAAATACATCAAAATGCAAACAGAAAGAACAACACAGTCATAAACAACAAAGTCATTCATCAGTAATAAGGTCCTCAATCTGAAACAGACTCTGTTTCACAGAAACATCGGGTCTGTCGTCCAGCCATCTGGATTCTCAGTTCATCGCACCGACAGGAATAAACATTTATCCGGGAAGAAGACGGGCGGGGGTGTATGTTTCATGATTAACGACTCATGTTATAATTGTAATAACATACAGGAACTCAAGTCTTTTTGTTCACCCGACCTAGAATACCTCACTATCAAATGCAGACCGTATTATCTCCCAAGAGAATTCTCTTTGGTTATTGTCACAGCCGTGTATATCCCCCCATGCTAGGGACTATTCAACGCTGGTCTGACCAATCGGAATCCATGATTTAAGAATGTTGAGCCTGTATTCGAACCCACAAATGCTGATGCTCCAAATACTCAACTAGTCTAAAGAAGGACAGTTTTATTGCTTCTTTTAATCAGACCAACATTTTTGTGTTTCGGCCCTGCATTAAAGACCAAAATTGGTTAAAGAAAATTGTGATAAATACAAATATATACCAGTTTCATTTAAGGACAAAAAAAATGTACATCTCTGCCAAATAAATTGCAAAATAGTTGGAAAGAAATGTTCGATCTACCAATTCCATGGCACATGGTTTATAAATTGACAAAATGATGCCGGATTCAAAACTTCTAATTTTTCAATTTAAATTAGAATACAACATTCTTGCAACCAATAGAATGTTATATATATGGGGGATACAATCTTCCCAGCTCTGCAGATTTTGCAAGGAGGCAGTCACTAGGTCATTTATTTTGGTACTGTCCACATGTTGCTCGTTTTTGGTCACAGGTCCAGGAATGTTTATCTTTAATTCACAATCTGTTGAAACTATGAGAATAGAAAGGTTCAGAAATGTTATCACAGCACAGTCACAGCAGAGTTGAAAAATATATGGCAAATAGAAATCCAAAATGGATGGTGTTAAGATATAGATGGGAGGGGTTAAATGGAGCTGAAGGATGGGACTAGTAACTAGTAACAAGATAAAACATGTAGAACATACGGGGTCTGTAAAATGTATATAAGTTCAGAACTTTTGTGAAATAGCACAGTTACAAATAGAAATCAAACTGGATGGACATCAGAAATAGAGGAAGGCAAGGACTAAAAACAATCAGAATATAACTTTTGTAAAATAGGTTGTGTCTGTAAAATGTGTATAGTATGTGTCAGCTGGAAGTAGAAGCTTAAGTGCTATTGTTTATTAGTTTACTCCAATTGGAGGAGGGTTGAAGTTGGAACTTTATATACACTTTAGCCAAATCCATTTAAACTCAGTTTTTCACAATTCCTGACATTTAATCCTCGTAAAACTTCCCTGTATTAGGTCATTTAGGATCACAACTTTAATTTAAGAATGTGAAATGTCAGAATAATAGTAGAGAGAATTATTTATTTCAGCTTTTCTTTCTTTCATCACATTCCCAGTGGGTCAGAAGTTTACATACGAATTGAGTGTACTTGGTAGCATTGACTTTAAATTGTTTATCTTGGGTCAAAAGTTTTAGATAGTGTTCCACAACCTTCACAACAAGTTGGGTGAATTTTTTGGCCCATTCCTCATGACAGAGCTGTTGTAACTGAGTCAGGTTTGTAGGCCTCCTTGCTCCTTGCCCACAGATTTTCTATAGGGTTGAGGTCAGGGCTTTGTGATGCCAACTCCGATACCTTGACTTTGTTGTCCTTAAGCAGTTTTGCCACAACTTTGGAAGTATGCTTATATGAACGACATTTATTGGATATTTCAAACTTTTTTAACAAATCAAAAACTGAAAAATTGGGCGTGCAAAATTATTCAGCCCCCTTAAGTTTATACTTTGTAGCGCCACCTTTTGCTGCGATTACAGCTGTAAATCGCTTGGGGTATGTCTATCGGTTTTGCACATCGAGAGACTGAATTTTTTTCCCATTCCTCCTTGCAAAACAGCTCGAGCTCAGTGAGGTTGGATGGAGAGCATTTGTGAACAGCAGTTTTCAGTTCTTTCCACAGATTCTCGATTGGATTCAGGTCGGGACTTTGACTTGGCCATTCTAACACCTGGATATGTTTATTTTTGAACCATTCCATTGTAGATTTTGCTTTATGTTTTGGATCATTGTCATGTTGGAAGACAAATCTCCGTCCCAGTCTCAGGTCTTTTGCAGACTCCATCAGGTTTTCTTCCAGAATGGTCCTGTATTTGGCTCCATCCATCTTCCCATCAATTTTAACCATCTTCACTGTCCCCGCTGAAGAAAAGCAGGCCCAAACCATGATGCTGCCACCACCATGTTTTACAGTGGGGATGGTGTGTTCAGGGTGATGAGCTGTGTTGCTTTTACGCCAAACATAACGTTTTGCATTGTTGCCAAAAAGTTCAATTTTGGTTTCATCTGACCAGAGCACCTTCTTCCACATGTTTGGTGTGTCTCCCAGGTGGCTTGTGGCAAACTTTAAACAACACTTTTTATGGATATCTTTAAGAAATGGCTTTCTTCTTGCCACTCTTCCATAAAGGCCAGATTTGTGCAATATACGACTGATTGTTGTCCTATGGACAGAGTCTCCCACCTCAGCTGTAGATCTCTGCAGTTCATCCAGAGTGATCATGGGCCTCTTGGCTGCATCTCTGATCAGTCTTCTCCTTGTATGAGCTGAAAGTTTAGAGGGACGGCCAGGTCTTGGTAGATTTGCAGTGGTCTGATACTCCTTCCATTTCAATATTATCGCTTGCACAGTGCTCCTTGGGATGTTTAAAGCTTGGGAAATCTTTTTGTATCCAAATCCGGCTTTAAACTTCTTCACAACAGTATCTCGGACCTGCCTGGTGTGTTCCTTGTTCTTCATGATGCTCTCTGCGCTTTTAACGGACCTCTGAGACTATCACAGTGCAGGTGCATTTATACGGAGACTTGATTACACACAGGTGGATTGTATTTATCATCATTAGTCATTTAGGTCAACATTGGATCATTCAGAGATCCTCACTGAACTTCTGGAGAGTGTTTGCTGCGCTGAAAGTAAAGGGGCTGAATAATTTTGCACGGCCAATCTTTCAGTTTTTGATTTGTTAAAAAAGTTTGAAATATCCAATAAATGTCGTTCCACTTCATGATTGTGTCCCACTTGTTCTTGATTCTTCACAAAAAAATACAGTTTTATATCTTTGTTTGAAGCCTGAAATGTGGCAAAAGGTCGCAAAGTTCAAGGGGGCCGAATACTTTCGCAAGGCACTGTATACATAATATGACATTTGTAATGTCTTTATTCTTTTGGAACTTCTGTGAGTGTAATGTTTACTGTTAATTTTTTATTGTTTATTTCACTTTTGTATATTTTCTACTTCACTTGCTTTGGCAATGTTAACATATGTTTCCCCTGCCAATAAAGCCCCTTGAATTGAATTGAATTGAATTGAGTAGAGAGGTGAGGAGAGAAGAGGGAAAGAGAGAGGAGAATGGAGAGGGGGAGAGGGAGAGTAGAGAGGTGAGGAGGGACAGAGAGGGTGTATAGATCATGTATCTGATGCTGTCTGGCCATTGAAGCAGCGCCCCTCTGTCTCAGTATGTGTAGACCATGTTTTTGATGCTGTCTGGACAGTGAAACAGCACCCCTCTGTCTCAGTGTGTGTAGACTATGTATCTGATGCTGTCTGGATCAAAAGAATATGGCATGTCATACTATTTCTGTCCAGACAGTATCAGCTACATGGGCTACACCCACTGAAACAGAGGGGTGCTGTTTCACTGTCCAGACAGCATCAGCTATATGGGCTACACCCACTGAGACAGAGGGGCGCTGCTTCGCTCTCACAGATGCTTTCTCCGGTGATATAGTTTCAGCAGAGAGGAAGAGGCGAAGCGAGAGGGCTCACTCACGCAAAAATGTGTCCAACACTACTACTACTACTACTACTACTATTACTACTACTACACTACTACGACTACTATTACTACTAATGTTACTACTACTACTACTATTACTACTAATGTTACTACTACTACACCACCACTACTACTACTATTACTACTAATGTTACTACTACTACTCCTACTACTACTACTACTATTACTACTAATGTTACTACTACTACACCACTACTACTACTACTGTTACTACTACTACTACTACTGCTACTACTACTACTATTACTACTAATGTTACTACTACTACACCACTACTACTACTATTACTACTACTGTTACTACTACTACACCACTGCCACTACTACCATTACTACTACTACTACTACTACTACTACTACTACTACTACTATTACTACTAATGTTACTACTACTACACCACTACTACTACTACCAATGTTACTACTACTACACCACTACTACTACTACTACTAATTATTACTACTGTTACTACTACTACTACACCACTACTACTACTATTATCACTACTACTACACTACTACTACTACTACTATTACTACTAATGTTACTACTACTACACCACTACTACTACTACTATTACTACAAATGTTACTACTAAATCAAATCAAATCAAATTTTATTTGTCACATACACATGGTTAGCAGATGTTAATGCGAGTGTAGCGAAATGCTTGTGCTTCTAGTTCTGACAATGCAGTAATAACCAACAAGTAATCTAACTAACAATTCCAAAACTACTGTCTTATACACAGTGTAAGGGGATAAAGAATATGTACATAAGGATATATGAATGAGTGATGGTACAGAGCAGCATAGGCAAGATACAGTAGATGGTATCGAGTACAGTATATACATATGAGATGAGTATGTAAACAAAGTGGCATAGTTAAAGTGGCTAGTGATACATGTATTACATAAGGATGCAGTCGATGATATAGAGTACAGTATGTACGTATGCATATGAGATGAATAATGTAGGGTAAGTAACATTATATAAGGTAGCATTGTTTAAAGTGGCTAGTGATATATTTACATCATTTCCCATCAATTCCCATTATTAAAGTGGCTGGAGTTGAGTCAGTCTGATGGCCTTGAGATAGAAGCTGTTTTTCAGTCTCTCGGTCCCAGCTTTGATGCACCTGTACTGACCTCGCCTTCTGGATGATAGCGGGGTGAACAGGCAGTGGCTCGGGTGGTTGATGTCCTTGATGATCTTTATGGCCTTCCTGTAACATCGGGTGGTGTAGGTGTCCTGGAGGGCAGGTAGTTTGCCCCCGGTGATGCGTTGTGCAGACCTCACTACCCTCTGGAGAGCCTTACGGTTGTGGGCGGAGCAGTTGCCGTACCAGGCGGTGATACAGCCCGTCAGGATGCTCTCGATTGTGCATCTGTAGAAGTTTGTGAGTGCTTTTGGTGACAAGCCGAATTTCTTCAGCCCCCTGAGGTTGAAGAGGCGCTGCTGCGCCTTCTTCACGATGCTGTCTGTGTGAGTGGCCCAATTCAGTTTGTCTGTGATGTGTATGCCGACGAACCTAAAACTTACTACCCTCTCCACTACTGTTCCATCGATGTGGATGGGGGGGTGTTCCCTCTGCTGTTTCCTGAAGGCCACAATCATCTCCTTAGTTTTGTTGACGTTGAGTGTGAGGTTATTTTCCTGACACCACACTCCGAGGGCCCTCACCTCCTCCCTGTAGGCCGTCTCGTCGTTGTTGGTAATCAAGCCTACCACTGTTGTGTCGTCCGCAAACTTGATGATTGAGTTGGAGGCGTGCGTGGCCACAGTCGTGGGTGAACAGGGAGTACAGGAGAGGGCTCAGAACGCACCCTTGTGGGGCCCCAGTGTTGAGGATCAGCGGGGTGGAGATGTTGTTGCCTACCCTCACCACCTGGGGGCGGCCCGTCAGGAAGTCCAGTACCCAGTTGCACAGGGCGGGGTCGAGACCCAGGGTCTCGAGCTTGATGACGAGCTTGGAGGGTACTATGGTGTTGAATGCCGAGCTGTAGTCGATGAACAGCATTCTCACATAGGTATTCCTCTTGTCCAGATGGGTTAGGGCAGTGTGCAGTGTGGTTGAGATTGCATCGTCTGTGGACCTATTTGGGCGGTAAGCAAATTGGAGTGGGTCTAGGGTGTCAGGGTAGGGTGGAGGTGATATGGTCCTTGACTAGTCTCTCAAAGCACTTCATGATGACGGAAGTGAGTGCTACGGGGCGGTAGTCGTTTAGCTCAGTTACCTTAGCTTTCTTGGGAACAGGAACAATGGTGGCCCTCTTGAAGCATGTGGGAACAGCAGACTGGTATAGGGATTGATTGAATATGTCCGTAAACACACCGGCCAGCATGTCAGCGCATGCTCTGAGGGCGTGGCTGGGGATGCCGTCTGGGCCTGCAGCCTTGCGAGGGTTAACACGTTTAAATGTCTTACTCACCTCGGCTGCAGTGAAGGAGAGTCCGCATGTTTTCGTTGCAGGCCGTGTCAGTGGCACTGTATTGTCCTCAAAGCGGGCAAAAAAGTTATTTAGTCTGCCTGGGAGCAAGACATCCTGGTCCGTGACTGGGCTGGATTTCTTCTTGTAGTCCGTGATTGACTGTAGACCCTGCCACATGCCTCTTGTGTCTGAGCCGTTGAATTGAGATTCTACTTTATCTCTGTACTGACGCTTAGCTTGTTTGATAGCCTTGCGGAGGGAATAGCTGCACTGTTTGTATTCGGTCATGTTACCAGTCACCTTGCCCTGATTAAAAGCAATGGTTCGCGCTTTCAGTTTCACGCGAATGCTGCCATCAATCCACGGTTTCTGGATAGGGAATGTTTTAATCGTTGCTATGGGAACGACATCTTCAACGCACGTTCTAATGAACTCGCACACCGAATCAGCGTATTCGTCAATATTGTAATCTGACGCAATACGAAACATCTCCCAGTCCACGTGATGGAAGCAGTCTTGGAGTGTGGAGTCAGCTTGGTCGGACCAGCGTTGGACAGACCTCAGCATGGGAGCCTCTTGTTTTAGTTTCTGTCTGTAGGCAGGGATCAACAAAATGGAGTCGTGGTCAGCTTTTCCGAAAGGAGGGCGGGGCAGGGCCTTATATGCGTCCCGGAAGTTAGAGTAACAATGATCCAAGGTTTTTCCACCCCTGGTTGCGCAATCGTTATGCTAATCCTATTGCTACTACTACACTACTACTACTACTACTATTACTACTAATGTTACTACTACTACACTACTACTACTACTACTACACCACTACTACTACTAAATCAAATTTCAAATCAAATGTATTTATATAGCCCTTCGTACATCAGCTGATATCTCAAAGTGCTGTACAGAAACCCAGCCTAAAACCCCAAACAGCAAGCAATGCAGGTGTAGAAGCACGGTGGCTAGGAAAAACTCCCTAGAAAGGCCAAAACCTAGGAAGAAACCTAGAGAGGAACCAGGCTATGTGGGGTGGCCAGTCCTCTTCTGGCTGTGCCGGGTGGAGATTATAACAGAACATGGCCAAGATGTTCAAATGTTCATAAATGACCAGCATGGTCGTGTAATAATAAGGCAGAACAGTTGAAACTGGAGCAGCAGCACGGTCAGGTGGACTGGGGACAGCAAGGAGTCATCATGTCAGGTAGTCCTGGGGCATGGTTCTAGGGCTCAGGTCCTCCGAGAGAGAGAGAGAGAGAAAGAGAGAATTAGAGAATGCACACTTAGATTCACACAGGACACCGAATAGGACAGGAGAGGTACTCCAGATATAACAAACTGACCCTAGCCCCCCGACACATTAACTACTGCAGCATAAATACTGGAGGCTGAGACAGGAGGGGTCAGGAGACACTGTGGCCCCATCCGAGGACACCCCCAGACAGGGCCAAACAGGAAGGATATAACCCCACCCACTTTGCCAAAGCACAGCCCCCACACCACTAGAGGGATATCTTCAACCACCAACTTACCATCCTGAGACAAGGCTGAGTATAGCCCACAAAGATCTCCGCCATGGCACAACCCAAGGAGGGGCGCCAACCCAGACAGGATGACCACATCAGTGAATCTACCCACTCAGGTGACGCACCCCTTCCAGGGACGGCATGAGAGAGCCCCAGTAAGCCAGTGACTCAGCCCCTGTAATAGGGTTAGAGGCAGAGAATCCCAGTGGGAAGAGGGGAACCGGCCAGGCAGAGACAGCAAGGGCGGTTCGTTGCTCCAGAGCCTTTCCGTTCACCTTCCCACTCCTGGGCCAGACTACACTCAATCATATGACCCACTGAAAAGATGAGTCTTCAGTAAGGACTTAAAGGTTGAGTACTACTAGTAGTACTACTATTACTACTATTATTACTACTACTACACTACTACTACTACTACTACTACTACTACTGTTACTACTACTACACCACTACTACTACTACTATTACTACTACTACTAATGTTACTACTACCACACCACTACTACTACTACTACTACTACTACTACTATTACTACTACTGTTACTACTACTACACCACTACTACTATTACTACTATTACTGTTACTACTACTACTATTACTACTACTATTACTACTAATGTTACTACTACTACTACTACACTACTACTACTACTACTATTACTACTACTACTACTACTACTACTGTTACTACTACTACACCACTACTACTACTATTATTAGTACTACTACACTACTACTACTACTGCTACTATTACTACTAATGTTACTACTACTACACCACTACTACTACTACTACTATTACTACTACTACACTACTACTACTACTACTATTACTACTAATGTTACTACTACCACACCACTACTACTACTACTATTACTACTACTGTTACTACTACTACACCACTACTACTATTACTACTACTACTGTTACTACTACTACTATTACTACTACTGTTACTACTACTACACTACTACTACTGCTACTACTCCTACTATTACTACTACACCACTACTACTACAACAACAACACTACTACTACTACTACACAACAACACTACTACTACTACTACTACTACTACTAATATTACTACTACTACACTACTACTACTACTACTATTACTAGAACTACACAACTACTACAACAACTACTACTACTACACAACAACAACACTACTACTACTACAAAACAACAACACTACTACTACTACACAACAACAACCCTACTACACAACAACAACACTACTACTACTACACAACAACAACACTACTACTACTACACAACAACAACAACACTACTACTACTACTACTACTATTACTACTACACAACAACACTACTACTACTACTAATACTACTACTATTACTACTACTACACCACTACTACTACTACTACTATTACTAGAACTACACAACTACTACTACAACAACAACTACTACTACTACTACACAACAACAACACTACTACTACTACAAAACAACAACACTACTACTACTACTACTACTACTACTACACAACAACAACAACCCTACTACACAACAACAACACTACTACTACTACACAACAACAACACTACTACTACTACTACACAACAACAACACTACTACTACTACTACTACTACTAATATTACTACTACTACACTACTACTACTACTACTATTACTAGAACTACACAACTACTACAACAACTACTACTACTACACAACAACAACACTACTACTACTACAAAACAACAACACTACTACTACTACACAACAACAACCCTACTACACAACAACAACACTACTACTACTACACAACAACAACACTACTACTACTACACAACAACAACAACACTACTACTACTACTACTACTACTATTACTACTACACAACAACACTACTACTACTACTAATACTACTACTATTACTACTACTACACCACTACTACTACTACTACTATTACTAGAACTACACAACTACTACTACTACTACTACACAACAACAACACTACTACTACTACAAAACAACAACACTACTACTACTACTACTACTACTACTACACAACAACAACAACCCTACTACACAACAACAACACTACTACTACTACACAACAACAACACTACTACTACTACTACACAACAACAACACTACTACTACTACTACTACTACTAGTTAATACAATGTTGCAAGTTTGTTAGCGACAGCTTCTGGCTGACCCAGTGATGATTTGATAGAATGTTGAACTTCACTAGCAATAGCTCAAGTCAAGACAGAAGGGAGGCAGACAGGCGGAAAAGAGAAATTCATGAGATTGAAAGAACCAGAATTTTCATCAGGATATTTTCTACTGTTTTTATTTGTCGGCTTTAGGCCTATGTATTTTACTTAGTTGACGATGGAAGGTATAGACCTACTGCTGCATTGGCCTATAGGCTATCTCTGAGTTATATGTTCTCATTTCTTTAGCCGCCAATGGTTAATCAAGAAGACAGTGAATGTTTCTGAGTTTTCTTTTTGACTTAAATCTGCTTGAAAATCTATGGCAAGACCTGAAAATGGTTGTCTAGCAATGATCAACAACCAATTTGACAGAGCTTGAAGAATTTTTTAAAAAGAATAATGGGCAAATGTTGGACAATCCAGGTGTGGAAAGTTCTTAGAGACTTCCCAGAAAGACTCACAGCTGCAATCGTTGCCAAAGGTGATTCTAAAATGTATTGACTCAGGGGGTTGAATATTTATCTAATCAAGATACTGTACACAGTATTAGTATTTTATTTTTCATTAAGTTTTACACGTTAGAATCTTTCTTCAACTTTGACATAAGAGTATTTTGTGTAGATCGTTGACAAATAAAATGACAATTAAATCCATTTTAGTTCCACTTTGCAACACAATGAAATGTGGAAAAAGTCTAGGTGTGTGAATGCTTTCTGAAGGCACTGTAATGTAACCCCAACCCTTAGAGCTAGAACCCTAACAGCTTACTAAACCTTACCAACCAGAGCCCGACCAGAGCAGGGCCCATTTCTCAGGACCTCTGAGTTCCTCTTTAAAGGCCCAGTGCAGCCAAAAATGTGATTTTCCTGTGTTTTATATATATTTCCACAACATGAGGTTGGAATAATACTGTGAAATTGTGAAAATGATAATAATGCCCTTTTAGTGTAAGAGCTGTTTGAAAAGACCGCCTGAAATTTCAGCCTGTTTAAGTGGGGTGGAGTTCACCAGGCAGTGAATTTTGTTAATTGACCATTAGAACAGAGAGTTCAAAACCTCTCTGCCAATAACAGCTAGTTCTCAGTTTTCCCCTCCCCACTCAGACCCCTCCCAGACAGTCTTAGAAAAATGATTGCTTGAGAAATTGCTCTTGCTAAGAAGCTATTTTTGTTATTTTTGACCATTTTGATTGAAAACAATCACAGTAAGGTACTTAATAGTTACCCAGAAATTATTTGATATTTCGATAAAAGCGGATGCGTTGGGCCTTTAAACAACCATAACATTTAATCTGTCCATTCTGAGAAGCAGAAGGAGTATACACTTTGGAGGGAAGCCAAACTCAGAACCAATCAGGAGAGGAGATTGTGTCACTCCTGGACATATCAACTCTCCAAAGAGCCTCTCCAAACTTCTTCCCGGGCAAAAGCTACAAACAAAATGATACAATTTCCTCTTCATATTTCAAATGTTTGTCTATTTCAATCCCACTTGTACTGTATTGCCTGTCGTAGCCAGTGATTCAATGCCAATCAAAACAGCAATGTATTTGTAGAGCCTTGAAACAAGCCTGAGTCAGGAACACAAAGGGATAGTCCGGGATTATGGCAATGAGGCCCTTTATCTACTTCCCCAGAGTCAGATGAACCCGTGGATACCTTTGTTATGTCTCTGCATTCAGTTTAAAGGAAATTTAAGGAAAATATATGCGCTTTGGAACTATTCTCTGATGAGATGCGTTCCAAAAACGTTTCTTGGGAAAAGAAACATGAGCAAAATGTTGAATATGTTTCCTCCTTAGAGTGAGAATGTTGAATATGTTTCCTCCTTAGAGTGAGAATGTTGAATATGTTTCCTCCTCAGAGTGAGAATGTTGAATATGTTTCCTCCTCAGAGTGAGAATGTTGAATATGTTTCCTCCTTAGAGTGAGAATGTTGAATATGTTTCCTCCTTAGAGTGAGAATGCTGAATATGTTTCCTCCTTAGAGTGAGAATGCTGAATATGTTTCCTCCTTAGAGTGAGAATGCTGAATATGTTTCCTCCTTAGAGTGAGAATGTTGAATATGTTTCCTCCTTAAAGTGAGAATGCTGAATATGTTTCCTCCTTAGAGTGAGAATGTTGAATATGTTTCCTCCTTAGAGTGAGAATGCTGAATATGTTTCCTCCTTAGAGTGAGAATGCTGAATATGTTTCCTCCTTATAGTGAGAATGCTGAATATGTTTCCTCCTTAGAGTGAGAACCTTTTGAAGCAGGAATGTAAGTTCCAGAAAAAGAGTCAAGACCCTGGAGCCCTGGAGCCCTGTGCCCACAGTTCTGCTTCGAGACTCACCATTCAGGTACTAGTGACATTTCACACACCGATAGTGGTGTTGGCACGTTCTGCCGCACCCATATTCAAGCTCGCAGCCGCTGTCAGTGGTTTAAAGTACTTGAGTAAAAATACTTTAAAGTACTACTTAAGTATTTTTTTGGGTATCTGTACTTTACTTTACTATTTGTTTTTTTCGACACCTTTTACTTTTAATTCACTGCATTCCTAAAGAAAATGATGTACTTTTTACTCTATACATGTCCCCTGACACCCAAAGGTACTCTACATTTTCAATGCTTAATAGTGGGCCAAAATCCCTGCGGCAGTGTGTCAAAACCTGGTCAAGAACCCTGGAAACGCCCTGTAGCCCTGTGCCCAAATATTAAGTTCTGCTTTTCTGAGACAAATACCATTCAGGCAATAAAATGCTAATTTCACAAAAATCATACAATGTGATTTTCTGGATTGTTGTTTTAGATTCCGTCTCTCACAGTTGAAGTGTACCTATGATAAAAATGCAGACCTCTACATGCTTTGTAAGTAGGAAAACCTGCAAAATCGGCAAATACTTGTATCAAATACTTGTTCTCCCCACTGTAAAAGTGTGCTAACTGCAAAGAACTACTGTAGTGAACACGTATTTTTTGGGTAATCTGGCATTTTACCACAGTTACTCTTACTATTTGTTTTTCTCAGGACACCTTTATCACAAAGTTTTTGGGAATTCACTGCATTCCTAAACTAGAAAATGATGTAGCCATTAGGACTCTCTGTCCCTGGTGGCCCGATCATCTCAAACCAGACAGGCCAAACTACATTTTCACATTTTCCTATTCATTGAAACCCTAATCTGTCAAGTGTTCCTTGTTTTTTAACATGAATAGCAAGTTTTAACCAACAATGCAATCATTGGACAGACCGCAGTATTCTTTAGGAAACATGGGTTTTTATTATGCTGGTGTTGTCTTGGTTAAGCATAGGACAGGTTTAAACTTTTACGATGTCTAGACATCCTCCCACTGCATGGTGTGAGCGGTAATTATAGAGCAGCGTTTCCTAAACTCGGTCCTGGAGACCCCAAGAGGTGCAAGTTCTGGTTTTTGCCCCTAGCACTACACAGCTGATTCAAAGAACCAACTCATCATCAAGCTTTGACTATTTGAATCAGCTGTGTAGTGCTCGGGGCAAAAAACAAAATGTAGACCTCTTGGGGTCCCCAGGACCGAGTTTGGGAAATGCTGTTATAGAGAAAATGATCCTGCACACCCTCTTTGATAAATATCCTGACCTATTTGAGAAAAGGTGCAGTCTCTATCCCAATGTTTTAAACTCAAAATGCAGCTGGAGCTCAGACTAACTGTAGTTCTAACATAGCGGGGTAGGCTGCGACAATGTAGTCTCAAACATGTGTTTTACCCTTTTCATCTTGTGTGGTAATCAATCAATCAAATGTATTTATGAAGCCCTTTTTATATCACCAGATGTCACAAAGTGCTATTCAGGAACCCAGCCTAAAACCCCGAACAGCAAGCAATACAGATGTAGCAGCACGGTGGCCAGTCATCTTCTGGCTGTGCCGGTTGGAGATTATAAGAGCACATGGCTATTAAGGCCAGATCGTTCTTCAAGATGTTCATAGATGACCAGCAGGGTCAAATAATAATCACAGTGGTTGTAGAGGGTGCAACAGGTCAGCACCTTAGGAGTAAATGTCACTTGGCTTTTCATAGCTGAGTGTTCAGAGGTCGAGACAGCAGGTGTGGTAGAGAGACAGAGAGAGGGAGGGAGAGAGAGAAAGAGAGAGAGGGAGAGGAAGGAAGAGAGGGGGAGAGGGAGAGACAAAACAGAAGGTCGGGGACAAGAAAGTGGCTATCTGAGCCCCCCTCCCTCTTGAACACGCACACATCATGGTGGGATTTAGCCATGTCCGCCATATCAATGTTAGCTGATCCCTTGCACATACACATAAGCCATTTGCTTGATCCCTTGTAATCTGTTGTTACATTTGTAAATGTGTTTTATTCGAGGTTATACAGAGTGCTAGTCGAGTGGCTCTTGTTTGTGTTCCTATGGCCAAGTCCCTCTGAAACACTATGTACTGTATACAAAAGTATGTGGATACCCATTCAAATGAGTGGATTCGGGTATTTTTTGCCACAGACGTTGCTGACAGGTGTATAAAATCGAGCGCACAGCCATGCGATCTCCATAGACAAACATTGGCAGTAGAATGGCCTTATTGAAGAGCTCAGTGACTTTCAATGTGGCACCATCATAGGATGCCATCTTTCTAACAAGTCAGTTTGTCAAATTTCTGCCCTGTTAGAGCTGCCCCGGTCTACTGTAAGTGATGTTATTGTGAAGTGGAAACGTCTAAGAGCAACAACAGCTCAGCCGCAAAAAGCACATAGCGCGTAAAAATAGTCTGTCCTCGGTTGCAACACACACTACCGAGGTCCAAACTGCCTCTGGAAGCAACGTCAGCACAAGAACAGTTCGTTGGGAGGTTCATGAAATGGGTTTCCATGGCCGAGCAGCCGCACACAAGCCTAAGATCACCATGCGTAATACCAAGCATTGGCTGGAGTGGTGTAAAACTTGCCGCTATTGGACTGTGGAGCAGTGGAAACGTGTTCTCTGGACTGATGAATCACACTTCCCCATCTGGCAGTCCGATGAACGCATCTGGGTTTGGCGGAAGCCAGGAGAACGCTACCTGCCCGAATGCATAGTGCCAACTGTAAGGTTTGGTGGAGGATAAAAAAATGTTTTTCATGGTTCGGGCTAGGCCTGTTACTTCCATTGTAGGGAAATCTTAAGGCTACAGCATACAATGACATTCTAGATGATTCTGTCCTTCCAACTTTGTGGCAACAGTTTGGGGAAGGCCCTTCCTGGGTCAGCATGACAATGCCCCCGTGCACAAAGCGAGGTCCATACAGAAATGGTTTGTCGAGATCGGTGCGTAAGTACTCGGCTGGTCTGCACAGAGCTCTGACCTCAACCCCATCAAACACCTTTGAGATGAATTGGAATGCCGACTATGAGCCAGGCCTAATCACCCAACATCAGTGCCCAACCTCACTAATGCTTTCGTGGCTGAATGGAAGTAAGTCCCCATCTAGAGGACATCTAGAGGAAAGCCTTCCCAGAAGAGTGGTGGCTGTTATAGCAGCAAAAGGGGGGCCAACTCCATATTAAAGCCCATGATTTTAGAATGAGATGTTGGACAAGCAGGTGTCCACATACTTTTGTCATGTAGTGTAGGTGAAGATGTGTGTGAGTTTTGTCCCATCCCTCTGCTAGCCAGTGGCGGTTTATTGAGTTCTTTACATATGCTTTCTTGTTGTTGTTGTAATGATGATTGACTTGTATTCCTTTACACAGCGAAGATTACTTCAGGTTTCAAATGTTAACTTAATATGAATCAACCTGTTGCTATATGACTCAACCTGTTGTTTTTATCTAATCACTGGCAATATAGAAAGCTGAGTCCTTGGATGTCTTTGCTTTGGCTCGACACCCCTTTTATGTCCATGATACAAGGGGATCACACAGACCTGGGTGGTTTCCTCAACTTCGCTCGCAATGTGAAACAGTGGATTTATATGGATTTTAATTGGGTGATTCTGACTGATAGAGTCAATGCAACTTCTTCACGTTGTCCCATAGAGGCCTGTTGGTTATATGTTCTATGTAGGTTCTATGTTCTATGTAGGTTCTATGTTCTATGTAGGTTCTATGTTCTATGTAGGTTCTATGTTCTATGTAGGTTATATGCTCTATGTAGGTTCTATGTTCTATGTAGGTTATATGCTCTATGTAGGTTATATGTTCTATGTAGGTTATATGTTCTATGTAGGTTATATGTTCTATGTAGGTTATATGTTCTATGTAGGTTATATGTTCTATGTAGGTTATATGCTCTATGTAGGTTATATGTTCTATGTAGGTTATATGTTCTATGTAGGTTATATGTTCTATGTAGGTTATATGTTCTATGTAGGTTATATGCTCTATGTAGGTTATATGTTCTATGTAGGTTATATGTTCTATGTAGGTTATATGTTCTATGTAGGTTATATGCTCTATGTAGGTTATATGTTCTATGTAGGTTATATGTTCTATGTAGGTTATATGCTCTATGTAGGTTCTATGTTCTATGTAGGTTATATGCTCTATGTAGGTTATATGCTCTATGTAGGTTATATGTTCTATGTAGGTTATATGTTCTATGTCTTGTTGAATGTTTCTGTTCTGTCATCAAATCAAATCAAGTTGTTTTGGTCCCATACTGTACACATATTTAGCAGGTGTTATTGTGGGTGTTGTGAAATGCTTGTGTTCCTAGCTCCAACAGTGCAGTAATGTCTCACAATTCACAACAATACACACAAATCTGAAATAATGGAATTAGGAATTATACAAATATTAGGAAGAGCAATGTCGGAGTTCATATATATATATATATATATATATATATATATATATATATATATATATACATATATATATATATATATACATATATATATATATATATATATATATATATATATATATACATATATATATATATATATATATATATATATATATATATATATATATATATATATATATATATATATATATATATGGAGTATAAATATATATGTGTATATATATATATATATGTATATATATATATATATATATATGTATATGTATATATATATATATATATATATATATATATGTATATATATATATATATATATATGTATATATATATATATATATATATGTATATATATGTATATATATATATATATATATATATATATATATATATATATGTATATATATATATATATATATATGTATATATATATATATATGTTTTGTGAGCGGACTGTGCTTAATTGCCTCTGGTTACCTTGTCTCCCATGCCTTGTTGGGCTACTATCCATGAGCCCAGCCTGCCCTCTGGTGGTCCTTCCACATACCTTCCCCCAGGACCGAACCGGAGGGTCGGGCGCCAGACGCACCGTCTTGGTCGCGTCGGGACAGCGCGTCTGCATTCCCGTTCTCGATCCGGCCCTGTGGATGACATGGAAAGAGAACGGTTGTAAAGACAAAACCATCTGGCTATTCTGTTGTTATTGTTTCTCTTACCAGCCATCCACGTGAGGGGCGCATGGTCAGTAACTAATGCAAACCTCCGACCCAGTAGGTAGTACCGGAGATAATCGAGGGCCCACTTGATGGCTAAGGCCTCTTTCTCTACGGTCGCATACCTCTGTTCCCGATCGCTGAGCTTCCTACTAATGAAGAGAATCGGCTTCTCTGCTTCACCTTTACCCTGAGCTAGTACGGCCCCGAGCCCTGTATCCGAGGCGTCGACCTGCACAATGAACTCTTGTGAGAAGTCCGGAGCCTGTAGAACGGGATCAGAACACAGGCCATCTTTCAGCAATTGAAAGGCCTCTTCCGTCTCGTCCTTCCACTCTACCTGGTTTGGCAGGTTTTTCCTGATGAGGGTTGTGAGGGGGTTGGCAATGGTTGCATATCCCGGGATAAAACGGCGATAATATCCTGTTATCCCTAAGAAGGCCCGAACGTCTCGCTTGGTCCGGGGTCGAGGCCAGTCACGAATTGCCCTGGTCTTCTCTGCCTGTGGGCGTATTTTCCCATTCCCCACGGTGTACCCCAGGTATTCCGCTTCGGACAGGCCCA
Organism: Oncorhynchus tshawytscha; assembly: GCF_018296145.1. Lineage (NCBI taxonomy): Eukaryota > Metazoa > Chordata > Actinopteri > Salmoniformes > Salmonidae > Oncorhynchus > Oncorhynchus tshawytscha. Next base: position 221,968 of record NC_056440.1, on the reverse strand, counting down.
GGCAGCATTTATTTGGATTGGCTGTCAACCCTGTGGCTTCCAAACTCACGAGCACCGCCCGTAATCGCAGGAGGTGACTATCCCAGTCCTCGCTGTGGATGACCACATCGTCTATGTACGCCGCTGCATACTCTTGATGGGGCCGTAGAATGGCATCCATGAGGCGTTGGAAAGTTGCAGCGGCACCGTGCAGTCCGAAGGGCATCCTCACATACTGGAAAAGCCCCTCTGGGGTGGCGAAGGCAGTCTTTGGGCGATCCTCTGGAGCCACCGGCACTTGCCAATATCCCTTTGTCAAATCCAGGGTAGTGATGAACTTGGCCTTTCCTAAGCGCTCCAAGAGTTCATCCACACGGGGCATGGGATACGCATCGAATGTAGAGATGGCATTCACGCCCCGGAAGTCGTTGCAGAGTCTCATACTACCATCGGATTTGGGGACCAGGACTATGGGACTGGACCACTCACTCGTCGAGGGCTCGATCACGCCCATCCTCAACATCTCCCTCACCTCTTTCTTAGCGATGACTCGGCGAGCCTCAGGAATCCTGTAAGGGCGGATATGCACCTTCTTGCCGGGTTCAGTGTGGATATGGTGGAACAGGACATCTGTTTGTCCTGGGAATGGAGAGAATATTCGACCGAAGTTCATAATCAGCTTGTCTAGCTGTCTTGACTGCTCCGGTAGGAGAGTTTGGCCACGGCGCACCTGTGGTAGAGCCTCCTCTTTTCCTTTGCCCTCCAGGGCCATCAAAGCCACCTCCTCCTCTCGTCCATGGTACGTCTTCAGCAGGTTTATGTGATAGAGTTGGACCTTTTTCCTCCTGTCAGGTTGCTTGATGAGGTAATTGACCGGTGAGACCCTTTTCATTACCTCGTAGGGCCCCCTCCACTGCGCCAGCAAGCGATGTTCGGCCGTGGGCACAAGCACCATCACTTTCTCTCCCACGGTGAACTCACGGGGGGTCGCGGACTTATCATAGGCCCGGCCTTGGGTCCTTTGGGCCTTCTCCATATGCTCCTTGACTATGGGCCACACTGCTGACAGGCGGTCTCTCATCAGGGTAACGTGTTCTATTGTGGATCGAAAGGGGCATGGTTGGGTCTCCCAGGTCTCCTTGGCTAAGTCGAGGATTCCTCGACAGGGTCTACCATAGAGCAATTCAAACGGAGAGAATCCAGTGGATGCCTGGGGTACTTCTCGCAGGGCAAACATTAAGTGTGGGAGAAGCATGTCCCAGTTTTTCCCGTCTCGGGACACCACTCTTCTTAACATGCTTTTAATCGTTTTGTTCAAGCGTTCACACAACCCGTCTGTTTGAGGGTGGAATATGCTTGTACGTATCTGTTGAACCTGATATAACCGACACAAGTCCTTCATCAACCGGGACATGAACGGGGTTCCTTGATCGGTTAAGATAGTCTTGGGGAGGCCCACACGAGAGAACATCAGGAATAACTCCTTGGCAATTCCCTTTGACGACATGTTACGCAGGGGTATGGCCTCCGGGAACTTGGTAGCGTAATCTATAACCACTAGGATGTACTCGTGTCCTCTGGCGGATTTTGGGAGGGGTCCTACGAGGTCCATAGCTATGCGTTCAAAGGGAGTCTCTATGATGGGGAGAGGAATCAAAGGGTTACGTAGGTGTGGCCGTGGGGCTGTACGTTGACATTGATCACACGTCCTACAATACCTGGCCACATCCCGGGTGACCCGGGGCCAATAGAATCTCTGCATGATTCTGTCAATAGTCTTGTCTCGTGCCAGGTGTCCTCCTAGGACGTGGGAATGGGCTAACTGTAGAACTGTATCCCTGTATGGCCTAGGCACCATTAGTAATTCCTGGTTTTCCTCCCTTCGTCGTACGACCCAGTATAAGAGACCCCGCCTGATTGCATAGTAAGGAAGAGGGGGCTCACCTGATCCGTCGACGTTCCTCCCGTCGATCACCTTCACCTTCCTCATGGCCTCCCTTAGGTCTGGGTCTCTATGCTGCGAGGTGCCGAACTGTCCCTTTAATTCCTGGGGCAGGTCGACCTCGGTAGAGGGATGTGGAGGATGTTCCACATCCCCATCAGGGGTGACCGAGGAGAATCCCTTCCAGGTTCCCTCCTCGGATGGAGCTTCAAATATATCCCTTAGCGCCTGGTTGCTCCTTCCTTCCTGCGTTGTGTATAACCCTTCACATGTGTCTTCATCAGTGGTTTCCTGGAATATCTGTCGTAAACGTTGGGTCGCTATTTCTTCCTCTGCTGCAGAGGACGAGGACGCGGCTACGTCTCCTTGTAGGACTACTACCTCGGGCTTGGCTTTTCTCTTCTTTCCTGTCCCCCTTCTTCCCGTGCATAACGTCATCTGCCGAAGCTCCTTATATAGGGGACAGTCTCTCCCGATCAATAATGGCACCTTCAGCTGGGGCACTTTCCCTGCCCTGACTGTACACCTTCCTTTTGGAGTGAGAATAGGCAGATTCACAGTGGGGTAATAGTGGGTGTCTCCATGGATACAGGATACGGCTACTTTGTCTGGTAGCAGTGTTGCGGAGGTCACCATCCGCTCCTCTACTAACGTAACCATACTTCCCGAGTCGAGAATAGCTACCACATCTTGTCCTTCGACTCGCACCGGAATCTCTGAGGCTGGGGCTATCTCTGCTAACCAACAGTGTTGATCCAGCCCCCTCAAAACGGGATGTGTGGGGGTAGGCAGTGATGACTCCATGACCATGGGCTCATCCTTGCTAGGACATTGTGGGGCATAATGGTTGGGAGACTGACATTTATAACACCGACCCTGCTGTGTGGTGGCTGACTTCTCCCACCTCCGGGGGGGGCTTGGACGTTTCGGTGGCGGGCGCGCCGGGGTGAGTCGTGGTACGGGATTGGAAGACTCCTTCCGTTCCTCCTTGTCACTTTTTAACAACTCCCCTGTAGACCGATATGTTTCCACCGCCTGGGCTATGTCGTCGGCTGACAACGGGTTGGCTTGCCCCACAACCCTTTTTAAGTCACTGGGCAATTCTCTCAATATTTTGTCCACTACGAGAGTCTCTATCACATGTCCTACTCCCTTTCCAGGTTCTAGCCACTGTTTCGTCAGTCGTATTAATGCGAAGATCTGGGCACGGACGGGTTGATCAGCTGTATAGGTCCATTGATGGAACTTTACAGCCCTATCTCTGGCAGTCAGCTGGTACCGGGACAGGATCTCGGTTTTTAGTCGCCCATAGTTCTCAGCTTCGCAGGAATCCAGGTCAAAATAGGCTTCCTGAGCCACCCCAGTCAAAAGAGGGGCTAATGCGCTCGCCCATTCTGTGGGCGGCCACTCTTCCAAGGTGGCCGTCCTTTCGAAGGTCATGAGGAAGGCCTCAATATCATCCTCCTTGGAGAGACGAGGTAAGATGGCGTGAGCAGCCGCTCTTGGCTTAACTCTAGGTTCTTCTCGTCGACTCAGCTGTTGTTGCAGGAGTTCTATGGTTGTGTGCTGTGCCGTGATCAATTGTTGTAGTAGGGCGTTATCCATCGTTCTTGAATGGTTCCTCCGGGTCTACTGGAAGAATCTTGATTTACTCACTTATCCTTGTGTCACTCGTCCACCTAGTACCCGCATTCTCCACCAATGTGAGCGGACCAAGTAATTGGGCGTCACTCTAAAGCGGGAAGGTGGAATAAACGAGTCAGGAGTAGGTTTTCTTGATTGAACACAGTTCTCTATTGAGGGCATTTGGTCAACACAAACACTCCAACATAATCAATGAAAATCTTCCAAGGAAAAAACATACATCTTCTTCTCCAGATGAAACAGGAACACAATAGGTTTATCTTTAAACTACAACAAAAAGTCACAGGATTGTCACCGTCCTAGTGGTTCTCCCTGGATAGCTCCTCTCTGACGGTGGCCATCTTCCAGAGATAGTTTCCCCCACCCTCTGCTGGTTCCATTCTCTCTTATAGGGGAAGGAGAGTATGTCATTAGTACCGTCAGCTGTGCTTAATTGCCTCTGGTTACCTTGTCTCCCATGCCTTGTTGGGCTACTATCCATGAGCCCAGCCTGCCCTCTGGTGGTCCTTCCACAGTTTACTCCGGAGTCCAACAATGCTCGTCCTAATATTTCTATATTTGCTAATTCCAGTCTCTACACATATGAAATGAGCAAAGCAGTATGTAAACATTATTAAAGTGACTAGTGTTACATTATTAAAGTAACCAGTGATTCCATGTCTATGTATTTAGGGCAACAGCCTCTAAGGTTCAGTGTTGAGTAACCGGGTGGTAGCCGGCTAGTGACAGTGACTTAGTTTAGGGCAGGCTGCTGGGATGGAGGCTGGCTAGTCATGGCTATTTAACAGTTTGATGGCCTTGAGACAGAAGCTGTTTTTCAGTCTCTCGTTCCCAGCTTTGATACACCTGTACTGACCTCGCCTTCTGGATGATAACGGAGTGAAATGGCCGTGGCTTTTCATCAAGCACGCTTCAGTTTATTTGAGCTGGTCAGTATATCTAGGTAAACCTGTCAAACGCAGCTGTTTTAAAATGTATAGTGTATTACAGTTTTTCTTGATTGCTTAAACACAAAAACTGGTTCGTGAAGCACAAAACCCATACCCTTACGTCATTCCCAAAAACAGTATGACCGCTCGTATCGTGTTCTAAATATATTTAGAAATCTATATTATTCAATTATTCACCCACACTGCCCGCACGCAACAACGAGCGTCTGCGTTGCCAAGGGCTAAAATAGAAGACAGTTCTGTTTCTGATGCAGATCACGCTGCAAGTCCTGCCTCTCCCATCTCCTCATTGGTTTAAAGAAGCAGGTACCCATGTGCCATCTCCTCATTGGTTATACCCATGTGGGTGACTGAAATACGAACGAAGTTGGTGGAGGTAATGCACCTAATTTATGAAAGTTGAGGAGAGATGACTAGAAACGATTCGGTTGACCGTTTTATGTGTGGATTAATTGTCGGAGTAGAGGACCTTGTGCATTTCAGGTAAAATAACAACTCAATGTTTATTTCCCAGGACAAATTAGCTAGCAACAGCAAGCTAGCTAAATAGGACAAGTTAGCTAGCAAGTGCATGCCAGCTAGCTAAATTTCCATAAATGTTTAATGCTTTTCGACCTGTCCCCAAATTAATGTAATTGGTTCAGTTTGATTTGATATTTTAACCTGCGTCTCGTGATTGCGTTTGGTGCGGGGGGACAAAATAAATGTATGCACGCTGGCGCACGATGGTGCACGCGAGCAGCCGGTTTGGGTTCTGTGTAAGTCTCAAAATTGTTAACACACCAATCAGAATTGCAGGATCAATTAATAGGGCCTAGAGGTATGTCCATGTGCTTTGGAACAACGGATCAAAACAATGTCGAAGTTGCAAGACAACAGAGAGGAAGTGGACGAGGACAAGGACAAGGACGACAGCAACAAAGACAAGTAATCTCAGATGAAATCCGTGCCACCCTAGTCCATCACGTGCTCATACATGGGAGGACTATGAGAGAAGCTGGACAGCTAGTGCAACCCAACCTAAGCCGTTACACGGTTGCATCCATTGTCCTTTCAGAAGGGAAAACAGGTCATTTGCCTTGTTGTTACCGTGATACATGCAATGTTGTAGTGCATATAGACTGAATCTCCACTTTGCTCTCAGAGTAGTTTTTACCACAGTAATGGATGACCATAGGTCAGTAATGGTCAAATTTAATTTTTGCAGAACTGAGAGGCAGCCATCTATTGGTGGTAGGCGGAGACTTCTCACAGCTGAGCAGGAGACTGACCTGGTGAATATGGTGATTGCCAATAATACCATCCGTTTGAGGGAAATTCAAACCCAAATAGTTGAAGACCAGGTAGTCTTCCAAGGAATTGATAGCATCCCCACCATTGACCGGATCGTTCAGAGGAACCACATAAGGACGAAGCAGCTGTACCGTGTGCCTTTTTAAAGGAATTCAAACAGAGTTAATTAAGGGGCAATGATTCCAATTTCTGCAGGTAATTGCTATACTGTAGATCATTTACAGTATGTAGAGTATGGCCCATCTCCAGCATATCAATTCAGTACTTTATAGTAATGTGTTACAGTAACTGCAGTACACAATCTTTCATTCCAGTACAGTAGCACACTACAGTACTGTATTTGTAGTACAGTAAAATGTGTGTTTTTGTTTTTTACTTCTGTAGAGAATCTTTGAGCTGGATGCCATGGCTGACACACAAGAGTACATATTCATCAACGAGGCAGGGTTCAACTTAACAAAAAGGCGCAAAAGGGGGCGCAACATTGGACACCGTGCCATCATACAGGTTCATGGCCAGAGGGGAGGCAACGTCACCCTATGTGCCGCCATCAACAATCGTGGTGTGCTCCACCACAATGTCAAAGTGGGTCCATACAACATGGCACAACTGCATACATTTCTAGATCAGCTGTAGAGTAAAATTATTCAAAAGGAAGGCGAGACAGGGCAACCAGGGCAAGCTCAATATGTTGTCATTTGGGATAATGTGAGTTTCCATCAGGCTGCTCTGGTTCGCGCCTGGTTCAATGACCACCCCAGGTTCACCGTTGTTTATTTGCCAGCATATTCCCCATTTCTGAATCTGATTGAGGACTTTATCTCAGCATGGCGGTGGAGAGTGTATGACTGCAACCCTTACGCACAGCAACACCTCCTGGAGACGCCTGTGGTGATGTGTCTGTGGAGTCTATCCAGGGTTTTCTAAGGCACACAAGGGCATTTTTCCCACGCTGCCTGGAAAGAGCAAACATAATGTGTTTTTTATTTTATTTATTTCACTTTTATTTAACCAGGGAGGCAAGTTGAGAACAAGTTCTCATTTACAATTGCGACCTGGCCAAGATAAAGCAAAGCAGTTCGACACATACAACGACACAGAGTTACACATGGAGTAAAACAAACATACAGTCAATAATACAGTAGAAACAAGTCTATATACGATGTGAGCAAATGAGGTGAGATAAGCGAGGTAAAGGCAAAAAAAGGCCATGGTGGCAAAGTAAATACAATTGTCACGCCCTGGTCAAAGTATTTTGTGTTTATCTTTATGTATTTGGTCAGGCCAGGGTGTGGCATGGGGTTTTTGTAATTGTGGTGTGTTTGTCTTGGGGTTTTGGTGGTGGTATTGGGATTGTAGCTTAGTGGGTTATCTAGCAAAGTCTATGGCTGTCTGGAATGGTTCTCAATCAGAGGCAGGTGCTTATCGTTGTCTCTGATTGGGAACCATATTTAGGCAGCCATATTCTTTGAGTTTGTCGTGGGTGATTGTCCTTAGTGTCCTATGTGTACTCTCTGTTAGTTTGCACTAGATAGGCTGTTTCGGTTTCGTTTATTGTTTTTTGTAAGTTCGTGTTTCTTTGTTGTATTAAACATGGATCGCAATCGACACGCTGCAGTTTGGTCCGACTCTCCTTCATCACCACTAGAAAACCGTAACAACAATATAGCAAGTAAAACACTGGAATTGTAGATTTGCAGTGGAAGAATGTGCAAAGTAGAAATAATAATATTGGGGTGCAAAGGAGCAAAATAAATAAATAAAATAAAATAAATACAGTAGGGGGAGAGGTAGTTGTTTGGGCTAAATTATAGGTGGGCTATGTACAGGTGCAGTAATCTGTGAGCTGCTCTGACAGCTGGTGCTTAAAGCTAGTGAGGGAGATAAGTGTTTCCAGTTTCAGTTTTTGTAGTTCGTTCCAGTCATTGGCAGCAGAGAACTGGAAGGAGAGGCGGCCAAACAAAGAATTGGTTTTGGGGGTGACCAGAGAGATATACTTGCTGGAGCGCGTGCTATGGGTGGGTGATGCTATGGTGACCAGCGAGCTAAGATAAGGGGGGACTTTACCTAGCAGGGTCTTGTAGATGACATGGAGCCAGTGGGTTTGGCAACGAGTATGAAGCGAGGGCCAGCCAACGAGAGCGTACAGGTCGCAATGGTGGGCAGAATATGGGGCTTGGGTGACAAAACAGATGGCACTGTGATAGACTGCATCCAATTTGTTGAGTAGGGTATTGGAGGCTATTTTGTAAATGACATCGCCAAAGTCGAGGATTGGTAGGATGGTCAGTTTTACAAGGGTATGTTTGGCAGCATGAGTGAAGGATGCTTTGTTGCGAAATAGGAAGCCAATTATAGATTTAACTTTGGATTGGAGATGTTTGATGTGGGTCTGGAAGGAGAGTTTACAGTCTAACCAGACACCTAGGTATTTGTAGTTGTCCACGTATTCTAAGTCAGAGCCGTCCAGAGTAGTGATGTTGGACAGTCGCGCAGGTACAGGCAGCGATCGGTTGAAGAGCATGCATTTAGTTTTACTTGTATTTAAGAGCAATTGGAGGCCACGGAAGGAGAGTTGTATGGCATTGAAGCTTGCCTGGAGGGTTGTTAACACAGTGTGACGTTGATGAGATATTATGGCCTGACCCAGACCTGAGACGAGATGATGAGAACGCTGATGCTGATGCTGAGTAACCTGAACATTTGCTGCATTTGGACATAAAGCCTTTGGAAATGGGGTATTTCACTGTGCATGGACTCTTCCTTACATGTTTTGTCAGTGTGACATTTCAAATGTCAGGTTTTTGACTTCAACAGCATATCCAGTAGTATTCCCTTATCCACTAATGTAAGAGGTATTTATTACAGTACTGTTTTGAATTTCTCTCGCCAGGGTGTTTCTGAAAGGGCTATCTGTCAGTGCTGGGATTTGACCAAGTTCTAAAATATTTATCTGAAAATCTAATCTTAACATTTTGGTAGCAGTGTTTTGAATGAATCCCTCTGTAACAAACAGTCATGTAGTCTGTGTTTTTAACAGCTTGTGTGTGTTGTCTGAGGTAAACGTTTGAATTGGGACCCAGAAGTTAGATGTTTGTAGCGTTGGGTGTGAGTTTGTTAAATTGTGTGTGAAGATTTGAGAAAATGGTGAGTTGTTCCAGGAATAGTGTCTAAGAAAGTGTCTAAAAAAACATGTTGCTCTCCGCTTTATGGCAGACCGTGTTTTGAAATCAGTGCAAAAAGTATGATAGAGTAACCGATGTGAAATGGCTAGCTAGTTAGCGGGGTGCGCTAACGTTACATGCATGATCTTATCATTCGTATCTCAGAGCTATTTGCTTTGCTAGCTAACATTGAACATGGTTGGTTAGCTATCAGCAGATTCATGCAGGGTAGTAACCTCAGGTAGCCACTGCCTAACTCCTGTCTTATATCCTTCACTTTGTGGCCTTAGACACATTGGGTTGTGGGTCGTGGGGGGGTCAGATAGGCACTGCCTAATTCCTGTCTTATATCCTTCAATAAGTGACATTAGACACATTGGGTTGGGGGTCGTGCGGGGTTCAGATAGGCACAGCTTAATTCCTGTCTTATATCCTTCACCTTGTTTTACACAAGCAGTGGGTGAGCTTTGGATCTCACTATCAAGTTTTATTGTGAATGTTGCTGGCATCCTCTTCAGAGCATTAGGTAGGTCGGGCACTGATGTCGGGCGATTAGGCCTGGCTCGCAGTCAGCGTTCCAATTCATCCCAAAGGTGTTCGATGGGGTTGAGGTCAGGGCTCTGTGCAATACCAGCCAAGTTCTTGCACATCGATATTGACAAACCATTTCTGTATGGATGGGGACATTGTCAAGGTGAAACAGGAAGGAGCCTTCCCCAAACTCTTGCCACTAAGTTGAAAGCACAGAATTGTCTATAATGTCATTGTATGCTGTAGCCTTAAGATTTCCCTTTACTGGAACTCAGGGGCCTGAACCATGAAATACAGCCCCAGACCATTATTCCTCCCCCACCAAACTTTACAGTTGGCACTATGCATTCGGGCAAGTAGCATTCTCCTGGCATCCGCCAAACCCAGAGTTGTCCGTCAGACAGCCAGATGGTGAAGCGTGTTTCATCAAACAGGTGCCATTAATACAGGTAACGAGTGGAGGACAGAGGAGCCTCTTAAAGAATCAAATCAAATCAAATCAAATTTTATTTGTCACATACACATGGTTAGCAGATGTTAATGCGAGTGTAGCGAAATGCTTGTGCTTCTAGTTCCGACAATGCAGTAATAACGAGCAAGTAATCTAACTAACAATTCCAAAAAAAAACTACTGTCATACACAGTGTAAGGGGATAAAGAATATGTACATAAGGATATATGAATGAGTGATGGTACAGAGCAGCATAGGCAAGATACAGTAGATGATATCGAGTACAGTATATACATATGAGATAAGTATGTAAACCAAGTGGCATAGTTAAAGTGGCTAGTGATACATGTATTACATAAGGATGCAGTCGATGATATAGAGTACAGTATCAACGTATGCATATGAGATGAACAATGTAGGGTAAGTAACATTATATAAGGTAGCATTGTTTAAAGTGGCTAGTGATATATTTACATCATTTCCCATCAATTCCCATGATTAAAGTGGCTGGAGTAGAGTCAGTGTCATTGACAGTGTGTTGGCAGTAGCCACTCAATGTTAGTGGTGGCTGTTTAACAGTCTGATGGTCTTGAGATAGAAGCTGTTTTTCAGTCTCTCGGTCCCAGCTTTGATGCACCTGTACTGACCTTGCCTTCTGGATGGCAGCGGGGTGAACAGGCAGTGGCTCGGGTGGTTGATGAAGAAGAAGAAGTTACAGGTCTGTGAGAGCCAGAAAGTTACAGGTCTGTGAGAGCCAGAAATCTTTCTTGTTTGTAGGTGACCAAATACTTATTTTCCACCATAATTTGCAAATAAATTCATTAAAAATCCTACAATGTGATTTTCTGGATTTTTTTTCTCATATTGTCTGTCATAGTTGAAGTGTACCTATGATGAAAATTACAGGCCTCTCTCATCTTTTTAAGTGGGAGAACTTGCACAATTGGTCGCTGACTAAATACTTTTTTGCCCCACTGTATATAGTGTATGTCATCTTTAATATTGTTATTGAACAGTTTTACAGAACGTCTTATTGCTTTCTGTTTTTAAAATGTTGTGTTTCTTTTATTACTAAGTTCTGTTTCTAGTCATCTAAACTCAAGAATTCATCTTAAGTTGTTTTTATTAATGGTTTTCATATTTTCAAGGCAAACCTGCTCCTAGAGGGGAGGCTATTTCAATCTGAACTTTCTCTCTTTCTCTGATAGTGTAATGTTAATTATGCATTCAATGGTCTTTCATTCCATTTTATATCCATCTGATTAATACTTGATCAACTCTGAGGTTACCATTGACCAGATCACCATACAAAGCCAAACAATAACTGGTAACTCTTCACTGTAATAATGTTTTGATGTGATTGAGCTGCAGTGTTCTCTCTGCCTTTAACAAATAATACCGTTTTATTGAGCTTGTTTGAAGGAATGTGTCCCAGGGACATTTGCATGTCTAAAGCTCCCCTGGAAGAAACTCCTGATGCCATCGGCCCAAGGACTAGAGGTTGGGTTCCATAAGCTGGACTGAAGACTAAAGGACAAACTATCTTGTGGTCCGTTTCTTCCTGTATTGGACACAGGCTGTTCATGTACAGTTTCTGTCCAGGGAGGACTTGTACGCTCGGCCTTAAACTATGTGCTCTCCGTCACCTCTGGGTCTGCATGGCAAATGGCCCAGGAACACAAGGAAAACACTCCCCCTGTTTAGAGGCCAACATGTCTCTCTCTCTCTCACACACATACACACAGTGTTGGAATCTGTGACAGAATATTACTACTGCAGCCATGTTTGTATCTATTTGAGACTTCATGCCTGAAGATAACACCAGTGGCCAGTTTATTAGGTACCTGCTCACAAAAATGCTTTCCTCCTAAAGCAGGCAGACAAGTATCGAGGCATTCTAAGCAACGTTGAGGTATTTTTATTTATTTATTTTTTATTTTACCTTTATTTAACCAGGTAGGCAAGTTGAGAACAAGTTCTCATTTACAATTGCGACCTGGCCAAGATAAAGCAAAGCAGTTTGACAGATACAACGACACAGAGTTACACATGGAGTAAAACAAACATACAGTCAATAATACAGTATAATCAAGTCTAGGTATGATCATCGGTGCCAGGATGGCCAGTTCCAGTATCTCAGAAACAGCTAGCCCCCTAGGCTTTTCACGCAGGACAATGTCTAGGTTTTACCTAGCACATCGTGCGACAAGCATCCAGTCAGCGGCAGTCCTGTGGGCGAAAACAGCTCGTTGATCAAATCAAATCAAATGTTATTAGTCACAGTGAAATGCTTACTTACAGGCTCTAACCAACAGTGCAGTTTAAAAAATACGGATAAGAATACGAGATAAGAGTAACTTATTAAAGAGTAAGTAATTAAAGAGGAGCAGTAAAAAATCTCAATATTTTCAGGGGGTGTGGAGGCGATAGACAGGGTATTACAGTACAGAGTCAATGTGGAGGCTATATACAGGGTATTACAGTACAGAGTCAATGTGGAGGCTATATACAGGGTATTACGGTACAGAGTCAATGTGGAGGCTATATACAGGGAGGTGCTGGTACAGAGTCAATGTGCAGGGGCACCAGTTAGTTGAGGTAGTATGTACATGTAGGTTGAGTTATTAAAGTGACTATGCATAGATTACAACAAAGAGTGGCAGTGGTGTGGAGAGGTCGAAGGAGAATGACAAGAATCGTGCAAGCTATCAAAGCAAGCAGTAAAGCTTCATATGACACCAATTTTCACTTTGTAGCACCTACAGATGAAACATTATGGAGTCTTAAAGGAGGCGTTTATTACTTACAGTTTAAATATTATGGAGTCTTAACCTGTTTGGGATAGGGGGCAGTATTTTCACGTTCGGATGAAAAGCATGCCCAGAGTAAACTGCCTGCTACTCAGGCCCAGAAGCTAATATATGCATATTATTAGTAGATTTGGATAGAAACTCAGAAGTTTTTAAACCTGTTTGAATGATGTCTGTGAGTATAACAGAACTCATATGGCAGGCAAAAACCTGAGAAAAATCCAACCAGGAAGTGGGAAATCTAAGGTTTGTAGTTTAACTCATTGCCTTTCCAAGATAGTGTGGGGTCATATTGCACTCCCTAAGGCTTCCACTAGATGTCAACAGTCTTTAGAACCTTGTTTCAGGCTTCTACTGTGAAGGGGGAGCGAAGCTGCGTTCCATTTAATTTCTAAAGACAAAGGAATTGTCCGGTTGAAACATTATTGAAGATTTATGATAGAAAACATCCTAAAGATTGATTCTATACATCACTTGACATGTTTCTATGAACTGTAATAGAACTTTTTGGACTTTTCGTCTGGACTTTCATCTGGACTTGCCCCTCGTCTTGTGAATTTCAATTGGTGAACTAAACGCGCGAACAAAAATGAGATATTTGGACATAAAGATGAACTTTATCGAGCAAAACAAACATTTATTGTGGAAATGGAATTCCTGGGAGTGCATTCTGATGAAGATCAAAGGTAAGTGAATATTTATAATGCTATTTCTGACTTTTACTGACTCCACAACATGGCGGGTATCTGTATGGCTTGTTTTTGTGGCTTTGCGCTGTACTCAGATTATTGCATGGTGTGCTTTTTCCGTAAAGCTTTTTTGAAATCTGACACAGCGGTTGCATTAAGGAGAAGAATATCTTTAAATCAAATCAAATCAAATTTTATTTGTCACATACACATGGTTAGCAGATGTTAATGCGAGTGTAGCGAAATGCTTGTGCTTCTAGTTCCGACAATGCAGTAATAACGAGCAAGTAATCTAACTAACAATTCCAAAAAAACTACTGTCTTATACACAGTGTAAGGGGATAAAGAATATGTACATAAGGATATATGAATGAGTGATGGTACAGAGCAGCATAGGCAAGATACAGTAGATGATATCGAGTACAGTATATACATATGAGATAAGTATGTAAACCAAGTGGCATAGTTAAAGTGGCTAGTGATACATGTATTACATAAGGATGCAGTCGATGATATAGAGTACAGTATCAACGTATGCATATGAGATGAACAATGTAGGGTAAGTAACATTATATAAGGTAGCATTGTTTAAAGTGGCTAGTGATATATTTACATCATTTCCCATCAATTCCCATGATTAAAGTGGCTGGAGTAGAGTCAGTGTCATTGACAGTGTGTTGGCAGTAGCCACTCAATGTTAGTGGTGGCTGTTTAACAGTCTGATGGCCTTGAGATAGAAGCTGTTTTTCAGTCTCTCGGTCCCAGCTTTGATGCACCTGTACTGACCTCGACTTCTGGATGACAGCGGGGTGAACAGGCAGTGGCTCGGGTGGTTGATGTCCTTGATGATCTTTATGGCCTTCCTGTAGCATCGGGTGGTGTAGGTGTCCTGGAGGGCAGGTAGTTTGCCCCCGGTGATGCGTTGTGCAGACCTCACTACCCTCTGGAGAGCCTTACGGTTGAGGGCGGTGCAGTTGCCATACCAGGCGGTGATACAGCCCGCCAGGATGCTCTCGATTGTGCATCTGTAGAAGTTTGTGAGTGCTTTTGGTGACAAGCCAAATTTCTTCAGCCTCCTGAGGTTGAAGAGGCGCTGCTGCGCCTTCCTCACGATGCTGTCTGTGTGAGTGGACCAATTCAGTTTGTCTGTGATGTGTATGCCGAGGAACTTAAAACTTGCTACCCTCTCCACTACTGTTCCATCGATGTGGATGGGGGTGTTCCCTCTGCTGTTTCTGAAGTCCACAATCATCTCCTTAGTTTTGTTGACGTTGAGTGTGAGGTTATTTTCCTGACACCACACTCCGAGGGCCCTCACCTCCTCCCTGTAGGCCGTCTCGTCGTTGTTGGTAATCAAGCCTACCACTGTTGTGTCGTCCGCAAACTTGATGATTGAGTTGGAGGCGTGCATGGCCACGCAGTCGTGGGTGAACAGGGAGTACAGGAGAGGGCTCAGAACGCACCCTTGTGGGGCCCCAGTGTTGAGGATCAGCGGGGAGCAGATGTTGTTGCCTACCCTCACCACCTGGGGGCGGCCCGTCAGGAAGTCCAGTACCCAGTTGCACAGGGCGGGGTCGAGACCCAGGGTCTCGAGCTTGATGACGAGCTTGGAGGGTACTATGGTGTTGAATGCCGAGCTGTAGTCGATGAACAGCATTCTCACATAGGTATTCCTCTTGTCCAGATGGGTTAGGGCAGTGTGCAGTGTGGTTGAGATTGCATCGTCTGTGGACCTATTTGGGCGGTAAGCAAATTGGAGTGGGTCAAGGGTGTCAGGTAGGGTGGAGGTGATATGGTCCTTGACTAGTCTCTCAAAGCACTTCATGATGACGGATGTGAGTGCTACGGGGCGGTAGTCGTTTAGCTCAGTTACCTTAGCTTTCTTGGGAACAGGAACAATGGTGGCCCTCTTGAAGCATGTGGGAACAGCAGACTGGTATAGGGATTGATTGAATATGTCCGTAAACACACCGGCCAGCTGGTCTGCGCATGCTCTGAGGGCGCGGCTGGGGATGCCGTCTGGGCCTGCAGCCTTGCGAGGGTTAACACGTTTAAATGTCTTACTCACTTCGGCTGCAGTGAAGGAGAGACCGCATGTTTCCGTTGCAGGCCGTGTCAGTGGCACTGTATTGTCCTCAAAGCGGGCAAAAAGTTATTTAGTCTGCCTGGGAGCAAGACATCCTGGTCCGTGACTGGGCTGGGTTTCTTCCTGTAGTCCGTGATTGACTGTAGACCCTGCCACATGCCTCTTGTGTCTGAGCCGTTGAATTGAGATTCTACTTTGTCTCTGTACTGGCGCTTAGCTTGTTTGATAGCCTTGCGGAGGGAATAGCTGCACTGTTTGTATTCAGTCATGTTACCAGACACCTTGCCCTGATTAAAGGCAGTGGTTCGTGCCTTCAGTTTCACACGAATGCTGCCATCAATCCACGGTTTCTGGTTAGGGAATGTTTTAATCGTTGCTATGGGAACGACATCTTCAACGCACGTTCTAATGAACTCGCACACCGTATCAGCGTATTCGTCAATGTTGTTGTCTGACGCAATACGAAACATCTCCCAGTCCACGTGATGGAAGCAGTCTTGGAGTGTGGAGTCAGCTTGGTCGGACCAGCGTTGGACAGACCTCAGCGTGGGAGCTTCTTGTTTTAGTTTCTGTCTGTAGGCAGGGATCAACAAAATGGAGTCGTGGTCAGCTTTTCCGAAAGGGGGCAGGGCAGGGCCTTATATGCGTCGCGGAAGTTAGAGTAACAATGATCCAGGGTCTTTCCACCCCTGGTTGCGCAATCGATATGCTGATAAAATTTAGGGAGTCTTGTTTTCAGATTAGCCTTGTTAAAATCCCCAGCTACAATGAATGCAGCCTCCGGATAAATCGTTTCCAGTTTGCAGAGAGTTAAATAAAGTTCGTTCAGAGCCATCGATGTGTCTGCTTGGGGGGGATATATACGGCTGTGATTATAATCGAAGAGAATTATCTTGGTAGATAATGCGGTCTACATTTGATTGTGAGGAATTCTAAATCAGGTGAACAGAAGGATTTGAGTTCCTGTATGTTTCTTTCATCACACCATGTCACGTTGGCCATAAGGCATACGCCCCCGCCCGTCTTCTTACCAGAAAGATGTTTGTTTCTGTCGGCGCGATGCGTGGAGAAACCCGCTGGCTGCACCGCTTCGGATTGCGTCTCTCCAGTTAGCCATGTTTCCGTGAAGCAGAGAACGTTACAGTCTCTGATGTCCCTCTGGAATGCTACCCTTGCTCGGATTTCATCAACCTTGTTGTCAAGAGACTGGACATTGGCAAGAAGAATGCTAGGGAGTGGTGCACGATGTGCCCGTCTCCGGAGTCTGACCAGAAGACCGCTTCGTTTCCCTCTTTTTCTGAGTCGTTTTTTTTTTTTTGGTCGCTGCATGTGATCCACTCGGTTACACTGGTTGTAAGGCAGAACACAGGATCCGCATCGCGAAAAACATATTCTTGGTCGTACTGATGGTGAGTTGACGCTGATCTTATATTCAGTAGTTCTTCTCGGCTGTATGTAATGAAACCTAAGATGACCTGGGGTACTAGTGTAAGAAATAACACGTAAAAAAACAAAAAACTGCATAGTTTCCTAGGAACGCGAAGCGAGGCGGCCATCTCTGTCGGCGCCGGAAGTACCTACTTTAATTCTGTGCATAACACTTGTATCTTTTATCAAGGTTTATGATGAGTATTTCTGTAAATTGATGTGGCTCTCTGCAAATTCGCCAGATGTTTTCGAGGCACAACGTTAGTGAACATAACGCGCCAATGTAAAGAAGTTAAGCTTTAATTTGGTGTACTGCCTTGTGAATACATGAAAGTTATGGTCATGAAACTTTATGGAGTCTTAAAGGAGGCCTGTAACACCTACAGATGAAACATTATGGAATCTTAAAGGAGACCTGTAGCACCTACAGATGAAACATTATGGAGTCTTAAAGGAGGCCTGTAACACCTACAGATGAAACATTATGGAGTTTTAAAGGAGGCCTGTAACACCTACAGATGAAACATTATGGAGTTTTAAAGGAGGCCTGTAACACCTACAGATGAAACATTATGGAGTCTTAAAGGAGGCCTGTAACACCTACAGATGAAACATTATGGAGTTTTTAAGGAGGCCTGTAACACCTACAGATGAAACATTATGGAGTCTTAAAGGAGGCCTGGGTAATGTCGTAATGTCATAAATATGCCAACTTTGATTAAATATTTCTCAATTATGCTTCTAGATACAAATGTTAAATGTGTGTCAACAATCCTTCCTCCAAAGGACCATTCTATGAAAGCTATTTCATGAAAATCCCCTAAATCATGTTCTTTTTTGTCTGTGTTTCATGAGGAATCACTCAATAGATTGTTTCCTCTGTGTTGTCTACGAATCATTGCATTCACAGTGTTGTGCATCTGAGGCTGACATAGTGCTACTCCATGAGTTATTAATGTCTCCAACATCTGACAGTCTGAGAAAAACAGCTGTGAAACCATCAGCACTAGTGAAGAATATTATATAAACTACAATGGGTAGGCTTACATGTTTCCTCAAAGTTGGAGATGTCTGAAAGATAATCCTTAAAGGTTATACTTTACATTTGTTCACAAAATTTATGTAAACTATAAGTCTATGTTTTTCACCCATATTATACTGAGTTTGACCCAGACCCAGCAACTTTCCCCATGAATTTATGAAGCCTGAGTTTTTATAAACAATCACATTTATTTATAAAGCCCAGTTTTACATCAGCAGTTGTTCCAAACTGCTTTACTGTAACCCAGCCTAGACCCCAAAGAGGTTTAGGAAAATTAGTAACGTCCCGGGTAGAGGACAAGCTTTCACAGCAGTCCATCAGGCAGGAAGAAAAGTACTACCATGTGCGGGGTTGGGGAGGAACGGATAACTTAAAACTTTTTTCTACTGTAATCCATTACGTTACCAGCAAAAATATTGTAATCAGATTACAGATACTTTTGAAAAACTACTAGGATTTTTGCAGATCATTTTTTTTTTTCACACCTTTCTTTTTTACAATGACATACAAATTAGCATTGAAAAAAGGGCAAGTTTAAGTTTGTTCTGCCTGAGTGAATCTGAACACAAGTCAAGTTTGATGGAACAGGGGAAAGATCAGGAACAGGCTTTTGGAGGCAACAGTCCAACCTATGTCTTCCAATGGTGCGACTGCTGTCGTTATCCAGAGATTATCCAACATGAAGAAACGTTTGGAGGTAAGGAGGACAGCAGTGATGTAGCCTACGGCAGTGTTGTAGCACAGTTTTGCGTGGCTCCCGCAAGGTTCCAAGCAAGCTTGAGACCCTGGGTCTCGATCCCGTCTTGTGCAATTGGATCCTGGACTTCTTGACGGGCTGCCCCCAGGTGGTGAAGGTAGGAAACATCACCTCCACTTCACTGATCCTCAACACCGTGGCCCCTCAAGGGTGCGTGCTCATTGAGTTGGAGGCCAAGCATGCCTCTAACTTAATCATCAAGTTTGCAGACGACACAACAGTAGTAGGCTTGATTACCAACAACAATGAGACAGCCTACAGAGAGGTGAGGGCACTCAGAGTGTGGTGCCAGGAAAATAACCTCTCACTCAACATCATCAAAACAAAGGAGATGATCATGGACTTCAGGAAACAGCAGAGGGAGCACCCCCCTATCCACATCGATGGGACAGCAGTGGAGAAGGTTTAAGTTCCTCGGCGTACACATCACTGACAAACTGAAATGGTCCACCCACACAGACAGTGTGGTGAAGAGGGTGCAACAGTGGTTCTTCAACCTGAGGAGGCTGAAGAAATTTGGCTTGTCACCTAAATCCCTCACACATTTTTACAGATGCACAATTGAGAGCATCCTGTTGGGCTGTATCACTGCTTGGTACGGCAACTGCACTGCCCACAACTGCAGGGCTCTCCAGAGGGTGGTGCGGTCTGCATAACGCATTACCGGTGGCAAACTACCCGCCCTCCTGGACACCAACAGCAACCGATGTCACATGAAGGCCAAAAAGATAATCAAGGACAACAACCACCCAAGCCACTGCCTGATAACCCTGCTATCATCCAGAAGGTGAGGTCAGTACAGGTGCATCAAAGTTGCGACCAAGAGAGTGAAAAACAGCTTTTATCTCAAGACTATCAGACTGTTAAATAGCCATCACTAGCACAGAGAGGCTGCTGCCTATATACAAAGACTTGAAAACACTGGCCTCTAATAAATGGAACACTAGTCACTTTAATAATGTTTACATATCTTGTACTCATCTCATATGTACACCACCATTCTAAATTGTGGTTGTCACTTAGAAATGTCCTTGTTTTTGAAAGAAAAGCTTTTTTTGTCTATTAAAATAACATCAAATTGATCAGAAATACAGTGTAGACATTGTTAATGTTATAAATGACTATTGTAGCTGGAAACAGGAGAGCAATGTCTACACTGAATTGCTGATCATCTCATATGTATATACTGGAGGGTCATGTCAGGATGAGCCTGCAGGAAGGGTACTCACTCCTGGTGAGACAAACCACGACTCGTCAGTGAAGAGCACTTTTTGCCAGTCCTGTCTGGTCCAGCAACGGTGGGTTTGTGCCCATAGGCGACGTTGTTGCCGGTGATGTCTGGTGACGACCTGCCTTACAACAGACCTACAAGCCCTCAGTCCAGCCTCTCTCAGCCTATTGCGGACAGTCTGAGCACTGATGGAGGGATTGTGCATTCCTGGTGTAACTCGGGCAGTTGTTGTTGCCATCCTGTACCTGTCCCGCAGGTGTGATGTTCGGATGTACCGATCCTGTGCAGGTGTTGTTACACGTGGTCTGCCACTGTGAGGACGATCAGCTGTCTGTCTTGTCTCCCTGTAGCGCTGTCTTAGGCATCTCACAGTATGTACATTGCAATTTATTGCTCTGGCCACATCTGCAGTCTTCATGCCTCCTTGCAGCATGCCTAAGGCACGTTCACGCACATGAGCAGGGACCCTGGGCATCTTTCTTTTGGTGTTTTTCAGAGTCAGTAGAAAGGCCTCTTTAGTGTCCTAAGTTATCATAACTGTGACCTTAATTGCCTACCATCTGTAGACTGTTAGTGTCTTAACGACCGTTCCACAGGTGCATGTTCATTCATTGTTTATGGTTCATTGAACAAGCATGGGAAACAGTGTTTAAACCTTTTACAATGAAGATCTGTGAAGTTATTTGTATTTTTACGAATTATCTTTGAAAGACAGGGTCCTGAAAAAGGGACATTTCTTTTTTTGCTGAGTTTATTAGCCCTCTGATTACAATGAAGAACAAAATGTGCTGCTTTGTTCTGGGCCAGCTGCAGCTTAACTACGTTTTTATTAGCAGCCCTTGACCACATGGCTGGACAATAATCAAGATCATATAAAACTAGAGCCTGCAGTACTAGCTTTGTGGAGTGTGGTGTCAAAAAAGCAGGTAATCTATTTTTACGGAGAGACCTCTCTCCATCTTTACAACCATTGAATCTATATGTTTTGACCATGACAGTTTACAATCTAAGGTAACACAGAGTATTTTAGCCTCGTCAACTTGTTCAACAGCCACACAATTTATTACCAGATTCAGCTGAGGTCTAGAGCTTAGGGAAGCATAAACAACAGAGTAGGGCTGGCTAATATATCCATAGTTTTGAGGTTATGCTCAAGTATAACAATTAGGCTAATCTATACTTCCATATTTCCAAGTCCTGTTTTTGAAGCTCAAGCAATATTCAATTCATTGGAATGACTGGAAATCTGACAGACTTTGCTTTTTAATGTAAAGATATAACCTAATATGCTATTATCTGTAGTAGAAAGCAATGGGTTAGAAGAAGCCTACATAATCAACCCATAAAGTAATATGTAATATCCATTTCTGGCCAGCTATGTAAACTCTAACTGCAATAGATGTCATTCAGTGATATTCTTCTGGGCTCCCAAGTGGCGCAGCGGTCTAAGGCACTGCTTCTCAATGCAAGAGGGGACTCTACAGTCCCTGGTTGAAATCCAGGCTGAATCACATCTGGCTGTGATTGGGAGTCCCATAGGGCGGCGCACAATTGGGCCAGGGTAGGCGTCTTTGTAAATAAGAATTTGTTCGTAACTGAGTTGCCTAGTTGAGTACAAATTATTCAAATTCCTCTTTAAGGAAAAGTAATCAGATTATGTTACTGAGTTTGGGTAATCCCAAAGTTACGTTCCTGATTACAATTTTGGATAGGTAACTAGTAACTAACGGATTACATTTAGAAAGTAACTTACCCAACCCTGACTATGTGTTTTTTCTCTCCCTGGGAAAGAGTAAATGGATGACGTCACGGCAGGGTTGGTCTCTCGTTTATTAGGCAAACCGAAGTGCCAGGTTGCAAGAGCTCGCTTCACACAGTGCGCTGTGTCTGCCTGGAAACTTAGAGGGCTAGCTCACCCCATACACTCAGCTAGGGATGTTTTACTAACTACTTTATAAACAGAGGACAACGCAAACATTGACACAAGTGCTGTAACTCTCTTAACTTTAACTAAACGGTAATTAGTTTAAAGGTCAGTTGCACATTCACTGAAGTTTGACGAAAGTTGTCTGTCCTTTTTTGTTTATTTTTGCTGAAGAGCGGATTGCTTGTTAAAACTCTACTTTTGGATTGGTTGATATTTTCTTAGTCTCGAAGAGAAACTGTAAGACTCGATCGAGATGGTTGTCCTGTCACTGACGGTACTAGTAGGATTTATAGGAAGTCTGACTTCAGCCGACAACGTAAGTGTCTTTCACTTTACCGTTATCTGGATACTCTGTAGGTACTTTGTGTTTGTTAACTACCTTTAAGTTACAAAGTTTTGCAAGCAGAAGTTAAAAAGTTGTGTGTAACTTCTAGCAGAACGCTTCTCTAAAATATATTGAGAAGTTAGATCTAACTTCAGATATACTTTCTGTCACTGAACGAAAGTCTGGAACTTCGTGACTCCACCTGGAGCTTCTGATGTAAAATTGTAAGGAATTTAGATAGGCCTATAGATGTTATTTCTTACCAAAAATATCGTAGGCAAACCTAGTTGAAAGACCATGCATATTTTATAGAAAAACCTTTATTAAAATGTGAACCTTTGATTTTGATGAAATTAAAATGTTTTTCTCTCCCTCTCCAGGCTGATGCCATAGATAAAGAAGGTAAGACTATTTGTTGTTATTTTTTTACCCCATTTATTAATTAACTTATTTTTAACGTTAAAATCTATTAACTTAACTAACTTATTTCTCATGGGTTTTTATTTTGTATTTTTAGTTCTACTATTTTGATATTGAATACTGCAGTGTTGGGTAGGGCTGGCAAGACTGGTGCATGTGACAAATCAAAACTAAAACTTGAACTTAATTCATATATAACAAGCTGGTTTGTAAACAACAGCTGTAGTGTTATGATCAACTCAACGTAATATGGTAACTAATGTCTAATCTGGGAGGAAGGGGAGGAGTGTGTCTGTCTCTCTGTATGTGTGTCTGGTCAGCCATACACACTCACTTTCATGACATGACTGAGTTGCTTGAAAGGTTTTATTAGAAGGGGAAAACTGCTATTGCTAGAATCCTTTACATCTGCTGCCACTCTGAGGTCAGGAAGCAGTGAGCTGCAACAATGTCCTGCAGGATCCCAAATACATATCCTACTTCCCCATCCAAAATCACCACAACATCCTACATCAGGATTCCCTCTAGCTCTGGTCCAGGGTGTTAGCGCGTTCCTTTACTACGATCTCTTTAGTAGAGGAACACACACTAACGCCCCTGGACCAGAGCTAGATCCCCTCCACATCCTACTGCATCAGCCGTGAGCTTTGGGCCCAGATCTATAGTTCTATAGTGTTACAGTGCTTTAGGTTATAATGTCAGTTCTATAGTGTTACAGTTCTATAGTGTTACAGTTCTGTAGTGTTACAGTTCTATAGTGTTACAGGTCTGTAGTGTTACAGTTCTATAGTGTTACAGTTCTATAGTGTTACAGTGCTTTAGGTTATAATGTGAGTTCTACAGTGTTACAGTTCTATAGTGTTACAGTTCTATAGTGTTACAGGTCTATAGTGTTACAGATCTATAGTGTTACAGATCTTTAGTGTTACAGATCTTTAGTGTTACAGTGATTTAGGTTATAATGTCAGTTCTATAGTGTTACAGTTCTATAGTGTTACAGTTCTATAGTGTTACAGTGATTTTGGTTATAATGTTCCTTCTATAGTGTTACAGTTCTATAGTGTTACAGTTCTATAGTGTTACAGTTCTATAGTGTCACAGTTCTATAGTGTTACAGATCTTTAGTGTTACAGTGATTTAGGTTATAATGTCAGTTCTATAGTGTTACAGTTCTATAGTGTTACAGTTCTATAGTGTTACAGTTCTATAGTGTTACAGTGATTTTGGTTATAATGTTCCTTCTATAGTGTTACAGTTCTATAGTGTTACAGTTCTATAGTGTTACAGTTTTATTGTGTTACAGTTCTATTGTGTAACAGATCTATAGTGTTACAGTTATATAGTGTTACAGTGATTTAGGTTATAATGTCAGTGCTATAGTGTTACAGTTCTATAGTGTTACAGTTCTATAGTGTCACAGTGCTTTAGGTTATAATGTCAGTTCTATAGTGTTACAGTTCTATAGTGTTACAGTTCTATAGTGTTACAGTTCTATAGTGTTACAGTTCTATTGTGTAACAGATCTATAGTGTTACAGTTATATAGTGTTACAGTCATTTAGGTTATAATGTCAGTTCTATAGTGTTACAGTTCTATAGTTACAGTTCTATAGTGTTACAGTTCTATAGTGGTACAGTTCTATAGTGTCACAGTTCTATAGTGTCACAGTTCTATAGTGTCACAGTTCTATAGTGTCACAGTTCTATAGTGTCACAGTTCTATAGTGTTACAGTTCTATAGTGTTACAGTGATTTAGGTTATAATGTCAGTTCTATAGTGTTAGTTATATAGTGTTACAGTTCTATAGTGTTACAGTGATTTAGGTTATAATGTCAGTTCTATAGTGTTAGTTATATAGTGTTACAGTTCTATAGTGTTACAGTTATATAGTGTTACAGTGCTTTAGGTTATAATGTCAGTTCTATCGTGTTACAGTTCTATCGTGTTACAGTTCTATCGTGTTACAGTTCTATCGTGTTACAGTTCTATAGTGTTACAGTTCTATAGTGTTACAGTTCTATAGTGTTACAGTTCTATAGTGTTAGTGATTTTGGTTATAATGTTCATTCTATAGTGTTACAGTTCTATAGTGTTACAGTTCTATAGTGTTACAGTTCTATAGTGTTACAGTGCTTTAGGTTATAATGTCAGTTCTATCGTGTTACAGTTCTATCGTGTTACAGTTCTATCGTGTTACAGTTCTATCGTGTTACAGTTCTATAGTGTTACAGTTCTATTGTGTAACAGATCTATTGTGTAACAGATCTATAGTGTAACAGATCTATAGTGTTACAGATCTTTAGTGTTACAAGGATTTAGGTCATAATGTCAGTTCTATAGTGTTACAGTTATATAGTGTTACAGTTCTATTGTGTAACAGATCTATAGTGTTACAGTTCTATAGTGTTACAGTTCTATAGTGTTACAGTGATTTTGGTTATAATGTTCCTTCTATAGTGTTACAGTTCTATAGTGTTACAGTTCTATAGTGTTACAGTTCTATAGTGTCACAGTTCTATAGTGTTACAGATCTTTAGTGTTACAGTGATTTAGGTTATAATGTCAGTTCTATAGTGTTACAGTTCTATTGTGTTACAGTTCTATAGTGTTACAGTTCTATAGTGTTACAGTGATTTTGGTTATAATGTTCCTTCTATAGTGTTACAGTTCTATAGTGTTACAGTTCTATAGTGTTACAGTTTTATTGTGTTACAGTTCTATTGTGTAACAGATCTATAGTGTTACAGTTATATAGTGTTACAGTGATTTAGGTTATAATGTCAGTGCTATAGTGTTACAGTTCTATAGTGTTACAGTTCTATAGTGTCACAGTGCTTTAGGTTATAATGTCAGTTCTATAGTGTTACAGTTCTATAGTGTTACAGTTCTATAGTGTTACAGTTCTATAGTGTTACAGTTCTATTGTGTAACAGATCTATAGTGTTACAGTTATATAGTGTTACAGTCATTTAGGTTATAATGTCAGTTCTATAGTGTTACAGTTCTATAGTTACAGTTCTATAGTGTTACAGTTCTATAGTGGTACAGTTCTATAGTGTCACAGTTCTATAGTGTCACAGTTCTATAGTGTCACAGTTCTATAGTGTTACAGTTATATAGTGTTACAGTGATTTAGGTTATAATGTCAGTTCTATAGTGTTAGTTATATAGTGTTACAGTTCTATAGTGTTACAGTTATATAGTGTTACAGTGCTTTAGGTTATAATGTCAGTTCTATCGTGTTACAGTTCTATCGTGTTACAGTTCTATCGTGTTACAGTTCTATCGTGTTACAGTTCTATAGTGTTACAGTGCTTTAGGTTATAATGTCAGTTCTATCGTGTTACAGTTCTATCGTGTTACAGTTCTATCGTGTTACAGTTCTATCGTGTTACAGTTCTATAGTGTTACAGTTCTATAGTGTTACAGTTCTATAGTGTTACAGTTCTATAGTGTTAGTGATTTTGGTTATAATGTTCATTCTATAGTGTTACAGTTCTATAGTGTTACAGTTCTATAGTGTTACAGTTCTATAGTGTTACAGTGCTTTAGGTTATAATGTCAGTTCTATCGTGTTACAGTTCTATCGTGTTACAGTTCTATCGTGTTACAGTTCTATCGTGTTACAGTTCTATAGTGTTACAGTTCTATTGTGTAACAGATCTATTGTGTAACAGATCTATAGTGTAACAGATCTATAGTGTTACAGATCTTTAGTGTTACAAGGATTTAGGTCATAATGTCAGTTCTATAGTGTTACAGTTATATAGTGTTACAGTTCTATTGTGTAACAGATCTATAGTGTTACAGTTATATAGTGTTACAGATCTTTAGTGTTACAGTTCTATAGTGTTACAGTGCTTTAGGTTATAATGTTTGTTCTATAGTGTTACAGTTCTACAGTGTTACAGTTCTATTGTGTTACAGTTCTACAGTGTTACAGTTCTATAGTGTTACAGTTCTATTGTGTAACAGATCTATAGTGTTACAGTGATTTAGGTTAGAATGTCAGTTCTATAGTGTTACAGATCTTTAGTGTAACAGTGATTTAGGTTATAATGTCAGTTCTATAGTGTTACAGTTCTTTAGTGTTGCAGTTTTATAGTGTTACAGTGACTTAGGTTATAATGTCAGTACTATAGTGTTATAGTGCTTTTGGTTATAATATTAGTTCTATAGTGTTACAGTGATTTAGATATCTATATGTAGTGTCCAAAATGTCTTTCAAGCTGTCAGGCATTCCCTTGTCAGCAAGGGAGACATAGTGGATGCTGCAGTGTACCCAAGTGGCGTTGGGAGCAACCGCTTGCATGCCCGTTACCACTCCACTAGGTCTCCCTGTTATGGCTTTTGCGCCGTCAGTACAGATATCAACATGAGCAGCAGTTAAGTTTGGCTACAGCGGGACCGTTAGTGGAATTCCAGCGAGGGACGTTGTTACGAATCCCTTTTTGCCCGACAGTCTAGGGGGGATGGTAACGAGACCCGTAACATAATTCATGCAAAGTATAATAGTGACAAAGTAACGGTGAGAACGAAAAACCACAAACAACTAAATTACCGTCAAACACTCATGGTTTATTTTTAAACACACGGTAAAGGGGAGGGGGAAAAGGGGCTGAGCTGAACCCAAGGAAAGAAACAAATATCCCAAAACACCCCTAAGCTAGACTAGCCTACTTCAATACAGCTAACTAACTAACCAAAATTACAGCGGGTGGTCCACCCAGTTCTAACTAGTGTTCTTAGACAAAGTATTCCTACGGGTAATGTTTGCCCAAGGGTGACTTGACTTGGTACCCCCTTTTCCCACCAACAAACAAACAGTTATGAAGCACAACAATACAATACTCACATAATAACGGACAAAGTGAAATGTAGTTGCAAAAACCAAAAGAGAGATCTCTGCATACAAATAGAGATGGAAACAGAGAGATCAAGCTCCAGAGAAAACATCTGAATCGGTTTTTAAACCAAGGGAAAGGATGTGTTTGGGTAAGAGAAAAGGAGCAGGTGTCTTCTGATTAGCGACTGATTGGGGAATGATGATTGCCACCTGTGAGGGGAGGAAGGAGAGAAAATAAATACACAGGATACTTGTATCCGTAACAGACGTAATTGATTGGATGTTAATTATTTGACTGGGCTACCTGTATTTGACATTGTGTTGTTATTTCTCTGAACATCAGATGGTTTCATGTTATTTTTGGCAGTGAAACGAGGCTACTCAGGTGAGAAAAAAACCTCCCTCAAATGTATAGCCCCGTTGGAAAATTCAAATGGACTGCTTGAAAATGTGAATCACATTTTTATTTGGCGTACCCCTGACGGCATTGCCCCAGTTTGGGAATACCTGGTGTAGATGAAGGGGAAGAGACTGATTGTTTGAGACATTTTTGTGCCATTCAGAGGACGAATTAAGTGCCTTTGAATGGGGTATGGTAGTAGTTGCCAGGCGCACTAGTTTGTGTCAAGAAGTGCAACTCTGCTGGGTATTTCACGCTCAACAGTTTCCCATATGTATCAAGAATGGTCCACCATACAAAGGACATCCAGCCAACTTGACACAATTTTGGGAAGCATTGAAGTCAACATGGGCCAGCATCCCTATGGAATGCTTTGGACACCTTGTAGAGTCCATGCCCCAAAGGATTGAGGCTGTTCTGAGGGTGAAAGGGGAGGGGGTGCAACTCAATATTAGGAAGGTGTTCCTAATGTTTGGTATACTCAGTGTATATTGATTATAAAATATTGATTATTAATATTGTTGTTTGTTTATTCCAGACCAGCTGCGTAGCCGCCTGAGAGAGTATGGCCTCATCACCCCCATCAGCACCGACTCCCATGGTCACTTCCTGTCCCACCTGCTCTCTGCCAATCACAAGCAGCGAGTGAAGAGGGAGGTTGGGGCAGAGGGCTCGGAGCAGGCCAGTGATAGGCTGTTCTTCAACATCACGGTATTCGGCAGGGAGTTCCACCTGAGGCTCCGTCCCAACGACCGCCTGGTGTCTCCTGGGGCCATGGTGGAGTGGCACGACCAGGTCCCTGAACCAGACAACGGCAGCAGCAGTAGTACAATCACTAGTAATAGTGGTAGCAGAGGTACTATCCGTGTTGGTGGAGAGAATGGGAGTGAGTCGACCAGCGGTGGAACGGAGAGGATTCTCAGGAGGAGGTTGCTGAAAACAGACTGCACCTTTATCGGTGACATCACTGACGTAAAGGGAGCCTCCGTCGCCATTAACAACTGTGATGGACTGGTAAATTCTCGTCAGCCTTTAACGCAAACACACACACACACACTGCCCCCTCGACACTCTCAACACTTTAGAGATGATTGGTGACCTAATCATGTGGTGGTCAGTGGTTTTAGATGGTTGGAACTCTGGTCTATAACTGAGTGGTGGTTTTAGATGGTTGTGACTCTGCTGTCTGCTCTATGGCTCTGGTCTATAACTGAGGCTTGAACTTATCATGTGGTTTTAGATGGTTGTAACTCTGGCCTATAACTGAGGCTTGAACTTATGTGGTTTTAGATGGTTGTAACTCTGCTGTCTGCTCTATAGCTCTGGTCTATAACTGAGGCTTGAACTTATGTGGTTTTAGATGGTTGTAACTCTGCTGTCTGCTCTATGGCTCTGGTCTATAGCTGAGGGGTTAGTCTTCTCTATATATGGTGGTTTACAGCACATTCTGCTCCAGATATTCCTCATTCTGACAGCTGGAAGAGGCTGTCCTGATGTTTGTCATGGATGAGTGGTCCTCCATTACTCTCTGCTAACTTGACGTCCATCTTTCCACACGTACACTACAGAGCCTTAGGAAAGTATTGACCCCTTGACTTTTTCCAATTTTTAAAAAACATTTTCCTCATCAATCTACACACAACACCCCATAATGACAAAGCAAAAACAGGTTTTTAGAAATGTTTGCTAATTTATTACAAATAAAAAACAGATACTATATTTACATAATTATTTTGACCCATTGCTTTGAGATTCGAACTTGAGCTCAGGTGCATCCTTGAGATGTTTCTACAACTTGATTAGAGTCCACCTGTGGTAAGCTATATAAGTTCCCACAGTTGCAGTGCATGTCAGAGCAAAAACCAAGCCATGAGGTCGAAGGAATTGTGCCATAAAGATAGGATTTTGTATAGGCACAGATCTGGGGGACGGTACCAAAACATTTCTGCAGCGTTGAAGTTCCTCAACAACACAGTGGCCTCCATCATTCTTAAATGGGAGAAGTCGGGAACCACCAAGACTCTTAGAGCTGGCCTTCCGGAAAAACTGAGCAATCGGGGAAGAAGGGCCTTGGTCAGGGAGGTGACTAAGAACCCGATGGTCACTCTGACAGAGCTCCGGAGTTCCTCTGTGGAGATGGGAGAACCTTCCAGAAGGACAACCATCTCTGCAGCACTCTACCAATTAGACCTTTATGGTTGTGGCCAGATGGAAGCCAATCCTCAGTAAAAGGCACATGACAGCCCGCTTTAAGTTTGCCAAAATGCACCTAAAGGACTCTCACACCATGAGAAACAAGATTCTCTGGACTGATGAAACCAAGACTCTACTCTTTGGCCTGAATGCCAAGCATCATGTCTGTAGGAAACCTGGCACAATGTTTTACAGCCGAAGGGACTGGGAGACTAGTCAGTATCGAGGGAAAGATGAACAGAGCAAAGTACAGAGATCCTTGATGAAAACCCTCTCCAGAGTGCTCAGGACCTCAGACTGGGATGAAGGTTCACCTTCCAACAGGACAACGACCCTAAGCACACAGCCAAGACAACACAGGAGTGGCGTCGGGACAAGTATCCGAATGTCCTTGAGTGGCCCAGCCAGAGCCTGGACTTGAACCCGATCAAACTTCTCTGGAGAGACCTGAAAATAGCTGTGTAGCGACGCTCCCGATCCAACCTGACAGAGCTTGAGAGGAACTGCAGAGAAGAATGGGACAAACTTCCTAAATGCAGGTGTGCCAATCTGGTAGCGTCATACCCAGGAAGACTCAAGGCTGTAATTGCTGAGGTGGTTAAACAAAGTACTGAGTAGGGTCTGAATACTTATGTAAATATGATATTTGAGTTTTTTATTTTTTTTAAACTTGCAAAAAAATCTAAACCTGTTTTTGCTTTGTCATTATAGGGCATTGTGTGTAGCTTGATGAGGGGGAAAAACTATGTAATCATTTTTGGAATAAAGCTGTAATGTAACAAAATGTGGAAAGTGTCAAGGGGACTGAATACTTTCCGATGCACTGTATGAGCAGGCTTTGTGTTCTAGAACTGCTCTTTCCTACACATCAGCTCTATAAAACACAGATTGGCTGGATGACTAAGGGCAGGAAGCTCTTGAATGAATGACTTTGGGCCAAGTAAAATCTTTTCCCTGGGTTATTTTCAGCAACCCATGGTAGTATATTTCCTCTGTTATTTTCAGTAACCCATGGTACTATGTTTTCCCTGTGTTAGTTTCAGTAACCCATGGTAGTATATTTCCCCTTGTTAATTTCAGTAACCCATGGTACAATATTTTCGTTATTAGTTTTCAGTAACCCATTTTCAGTAACCCATGGTAGTATATTTTCTCTGGGTTAACTTCACTAACCCATGGTACTTTATTTTCCATGTGTTCATTTCAGTAACACATGGTACAATATTTTCCCTGTTAGTTTTACATGCTGACCAGACCGGACACGTCGCATGTGCGAGCGTTGCAAAATACGTTTAGAAATCCATGTTATTCAATTATAGACCTTTCTATTTCTGACGCAGATCACGCTGCAAGTCCTGCCTCTCCCATCTCCTCATTGGTTTATAGAAGCAGGTACCCACGTGCCATCTCCTCATTGGTTTATAGAAGCAGGTACCCACGTGCCATCTCCTCATTGGTTTATAGAAGCAGGTACCCACGTGCCATCTCCTCATTGGTTTATAGAAGCAGGTACCCACGTGCCATCTCCTCTTTAGTTATACCACGTGGGTGATTGTCAGTAGTTATTACTCATCTCCATGTCAGTAGTCTGTTAGTAGTTATTACTCATCTCCATATCAGTAGTCTGTTAGTAGTTATTACTCATCTCCATATCAGTAGTCTGTTAGTAGTTATTACTCATCTCCATATCAGTAGTCTGTTAGTAGTTATTACTCATCTCCATGTCAGTAGTCTGTTAGTAGTTATTACTCATCTCCATATCAGTAGTCTGTTAGTAGTTATTACTCATCTCTATGTCAGTAGTTAGTGGTTATTACTCATCTCCATGTCAGTAGTCTGTTAGTAGTTATTACTCATCTCCATGTCAGTAGTCTGTTAGTAGTTATTACTCATCTCCATGTCAGTAGTCTGTTAGTAGTTATTGCTCATCTCCATGTCAGTAGTTAGTGGTTATTACTCATCTCCATGTCAGTAGTCTGTCAGTAGTTATTACTCGTCTCCATGTCAGTAGTTAGTGGTTATTACTCATCTCCATGTCAGTAGTTAGTGGTTATTACTCATCTCCATGTCAGTAGTTATTACTCATCTCCATGTCAGTAGTCTGTTAGTAGTTATTACTCATCTCCATGTCAGTAGTCTGTCAGTAGTTATTACTCATCTCCATGTCAGTAGTTAGTGGTTATTACTCATCTCCATATCAGTAGTTAGTGGTTATTACTCATCTCCATGTCAGTAGTTATTACTCATCTCCATGTCAGTAGTCTGTTAGTAGTTATTACTCATCTCTATGTCAGTAATCTGTTAGTAGTTATTACTCATCTCCATGTCAGTAGTCTGTTAGTAGTTATTACTCATCTCTATGTCAGTAGTCTGTTAGTAGTTATTACTCATCTCCATGTCAGTAGTCTGTTAGTAGTTATTACTCATCTCCATGTCAGTAGTCTGTTAGTAGTTATTACTCATCTCCATGTCAGTAGTCTGTTAGTAGTTATTACTCATCTCTATGTCAGTAGTCTGTTAGTAGTTATTACTCATCTCCATGTCAGTAGTCTGTTAGTAGTTATTACTCATCTCCATGTCAGTAGTCTGTTGGTGGTTATTACTCATCTCCATGTCAGTAGTTATTTCTCATCTCTATGTCAGTAGTCTGTTAGTAGTTATTACTCATCTCCATGTTTGTAGTTATTACTCATCTCCATGACAGTAGTCTATTAGTAGTTATTACTCATCTCCATGACATTAGTCTGTTAGTAGTTATTACTCATCTCCATGTCAGTAGTTAGTAGTTATTACTCATCTCCATGTCAGTAGTTAGTAGTTATTACTCATTTCCATGTCAGTAGTTAGTAGTTATTACTCATTTCCATGTCAGTAGTTAGTAGTTATTACTCATTTCCATGTCAGTAGTTAGTAGTTATTACTCATCTCCATGTCAGTAGTCTGTTAGTAGTTATTACTCATCTCCATGTCAGTAGTCTGTTAGTAGTTATTACTCATCTCCATGTCAGTAGTCTGTTAGTAGTTATCACTCATCTCCATGTCAGTTAGTAGTTATTACTCATCTCCATGTCAGTTAGTAGTTATTACTCATCTCCATGTCTGTTAGTAGTTATTACTCATCTCCATGTCTGTTAGTAGTTATTACTCATCTCCATGTCTGTTAGTAGTTATTACTCATCTCCATGTCTGTTAGTAGTTATTACTCATCTCCATGTCTGTTAGTAGTTATTACTCATCTCCATGTCTGTTAGTAGTTATTACTCATCTCCATGTCAGTAGTCTGTTAGTAGTTATTACTCATCTCCATGTCTGTTAGTAGTTATTACTCATCTCCATGTCTGTAGTCTGTTAGTAGTTATTTCTCCTCTACCACTGCCATTCTGCCTACTTCTATCTACAGAGAACTGTAGTTCTACTACCTATTGACTCCTACGGACCTCCTGCCTACTACTACTGCCTACTGACTTCTGCCTACTACTACCTATTGACTCCTACGGACCTCCTGCCTACTACTACTACATACTGACTTCTGCCTACTACTGACTCCCGCCTACTACCTACTGACACCTGACTCCTGCCTACTACTACTACATACTGACTCCTGCCTACTACTACTACATACTGACTCCCGCCTACTACCTACTGACACCTGACTCCTGCCTACTACTACTACATACTGACTCCTGCCTACTACTACTACCTACTGACTCCTGCCTACTACCTACTGACTCCTGCCTACTACTGACCTCCTGCCTACTACTACTTCTACCTTTTGACCTCCTGCCTACTACTACCACCTAATGACTCCTACTCATGGTCTCAAAATATTTCCAGAATATTCCCTTCAGGATAGTTCTGCCAGTTATTGTATTTCATTAACAGAGTGAGGTAGAGAGTTTAGAGAGCCATCTGTAGTTCAGGAGAGAAGACATGATATCTGCTGAGCTCTTGTGTGAAGAGAGATTGATTGGCCAACATATTTTCCTTTGCTCCTGTGATATGCTCCCCAAGCTACAACACCTATGGAGGAGCCCTCTAATATGGTCAGTTTTCTAAGTACGTTTGTGAAATATTTTCTTGATCTTAATTTTATTTTCCCGCCCAGAAATGCAGATATAATTTTTTTCTCCGCCGACAGGTTACTTTCACTTCTACCTCTTTTTAGTTTTTTCAAATCTGAAGACGTTTGCCGTTGTAGTTTTTCTTTAAAGTTCCTTTTTAAGGGTGGATAAAAATGGCAAGTAATGATGACGAAGGTTTGCACACATTTCTAAACTAAATACACCTTTAAACAACACACCCGATGAAAGGTGGCAGTGTCCTGTCTGAATCCAGGCTTTTTAAAAGTGGCAGGATTTTTTTTTTTTTAATAAAGCAAGTTCTGAAGTGGAGACTGGAGAGGCCGTCTCAGAGAACGGGACCGCTTCAGTCCAGCAGGCTGTTTGTTTTGGCAGGGAGGTGCGGTCTGCTTGACCGACACCTCTCCCCCTCAGACCCAGCCTCTACAACCAGTCCTATACCTCAGACCCAGGCCTTTACATCAGACCCAGTCCTATACCACCAATACCTCCCAACACCACAGTACATCACAGTCCCACCAATACCTCCCAACACCACAGTACATCACAGTCCCACCAATACCTCCCAACACCACAGTACATCACAGTCCCACCAATACCTCCCAACACCACAGTACATCACAGTCCCACCAATACCTCCCAACACCACAGTACATCACAGTCCCACCAATACCTCCCAACACCACAGTACATCACAGTCCCACCAATACCTCCCAACACCACAGTACATCACAGTCCCACCAATACCTCCCAACACCACAGTACATCACAGTCCCACCAATACCTCCCAACACCACAGTTAAGTTCAAACCACTCTCGTGTGATGTCGTGACATACGCCTAGTTTCTTGAATCGGGTCACATTTAGCATATCAAAAGCATATCAAGTTCCTGATATGGACCTCAGGCAACAGCATATGCATCGTATGTGCTGAGAAAAATACTATGTAGGCCTACTGTCAGTATTTGTCATCAAATAGAGAAAGTAAGATGTCCACATAGACATTTTTGGAAAAATGTCCTCTGGTCTGATGAAACAAAAATAGAACTGTTTGGCCATAATGACCATCGTTATGTTTGGAGGAAAAAGGTGGGGCTTGCAAGCCGAAGAACACCATCCCAACTGGGAAGCATGGGGGTGGCAGCATCATGTTGTGGGGGTGCTTTGCTGTAGGAGGGACTGGTGGACTTCACAAAATAGATTGCGTCATGAGGAAGGACAATTATGTGGATATTTTGAAGCAACATCTCAACATCAGTCAGGAAGTTAATGCTTGGTCTTAAATGGGTCTTCCAAATGGACAATGACCCCAAGTATACTTCCAAAGTTGTGACAAAATGGCTTAAGGACAACAAAGTCAAGGTATTGGAGTGGACATCAGAAAGCCCTGACCTCAATCATATAGAACATTTGTGGGCAGAACTGAAAAATGTGTGTGCGAGCAAGGAGCCCTACAAACCTGACTCAGTTGCACCAGCTTTGTCAGGAGGAATGAGCCAAAATTCACCAAACTTATTTTGGGAAGCTTGTGGAAAGCTACCTGAAATATATGACCCAAGTTAAACAATTTAAAGGCAATGCTACCAAATACTAATTGAGTGTATCTAAACTTCTGACCAACTGGGAATGTGATGAAATAAATAAAAGCTGAAATAAATCATTCTCTCTACTATTATTCTAACATTTCACATTCTTAAAGTAAAGTGGTGATCCCAACTGACCTAAGACAGGGAATTTGAACTAGAATTAAATGTCAGGAATTGTGAAAAACGGAGTTTAAATGTATTTGACTAAGGTGTATGTAAACTTCCGACTTCAGCTGTATATATTTTTTCTTTATTTAACAGGTAGGCTAGTTGAGAACAAGTTCTCATTAACAACTGTGACCTGGCCAAGATAAAGCGAAGCAGTGCAAAACAAACAACAACACAGTTACACATGGAATAAACAAACAGAGTCAATAATAAAATTGAAAAAGTCTATATACAGTGTGTGCAAATGAGGTAGGATAAGGGAGGTAAGGCAATAAATAGACCACAGTGGCGAAATAATTACAATATAGCAATTAAACACTGGAGTGATAGATGTGCAGAAGATGAATGTGCAAGTAGAGATACTGGGGTGCAATGGAGCTAAATAAAATAAATAACAGCATGGGGATGAGGTAGTTGGATGGGCTATGTACAGGTGCAGTGATCTGTGAGCTGCTCTGACAGCTAGTGCTTAAAGTTAGTGAGGGAGATATGAGTCTCCAGCTTCAGTGATTTTTGCAGTTTGTTCCAGTCATTGGCAGCAGAGACCTGGAAGGAAAGGCAGCTAAAGGACAAATTGGCTTTGGGGGTGACCAGTGAAATATACCTGCAGGAGCGCGTGCGACGGGTGGGTGCTGCTATTGTGACCAGTGAGCTGAGATAAGGCGGAGCTTTACCTAGCAAAGACTTCTAGATGTTCTGGAGCCAGTGGGTTTGGCGATATAGTATCTGTAACGTATTTTGGTATGTAATTTGTCTGCATCTTAACTTCTTAAAGTGGCAATCAGCAGTAGAAACAATTATAAAGTGTCTCCCTGCTCCTCTTTCAGTAAAAGCTGAGGGATGGGGCTGGAGAAATGTAACCACTCTCAAATTCATAGACAGAGCTATAGATACAAGGACTGACCATCCATGATATCAAAATTGTAATCCTGTTTCTATGATCTGTTTCCACTTGTCTATATTATTAAATTCTACTTTGATTCTGCCAACTAGCTGTCCAATGTAGTTACCATTCCTTTCCAAGGATAGCAGCCAAAGTTAATTGAAGTCACTACTCTAGCAACAGGGACACAGGTTTAGTGCATGTTGAAAGTAGTTTTATCTTCAAAGCAAGTTTATCTGGTTACGCTTGAACCTGTTGTTATACATAAGGTGCAGTCATTAGGTCTATGTCTTGAAAAGAATGACATCAGGCTAGATTTACTAAGTGAACTGGTTTTATTCAAACTCAAACCCTATGTGAATGCCTTTGCTTCTGGGTATGCACACTTTATGGAAGAGACGATACATGCAGTGTAATGCTCCGGGTGTCGTGGGTGTGGAGTCAAATGCAGGAAACAGAGAGTTCAATGCTGTGCATCTTTTAATAGCGCTTAACACACCACAGGGTGCTCACAAAAGTAACGTTCCCAAACACAGGGAATCAAAATGTACAATGGAACAAATCACGACCAGGCACAAAACACGTACCTCCACAACAGAGCCGAAGGTTACATAGAAATAATCCCGCACAACAACCAGGCGGGCCGGCTGTCTAATAAAGACAAACTAATTAACCCTACACAGGTGCTACCACTAAACATACAAGGAGGGGGAGGAAAAACAATCAGTGGCAGCTAATAGGCCGGTGACGACGACCGCCGAGCGCCACCCGCCCGGGAAAAAGAAACACCCTCGGTCGGACTCGTGACAGTACCCCCCCCCCCTGACGCGCGGCTCCCGCAGCGTGCCGACACCGGCCTTGAGGTCGCCCGGAGGACGAGGTGCAGGGCGATCCGGATGGAGGCGATGGAAATCCCTCAACATGGAGGGATCCAAGATGTCCCCCACCGGTACCCAGCACCTCTCCTCCGGACCGTACCCCTCCCAGTCCACGAGGTACTGCAGGCCCCTCACCCGGCGCCTTGAGTCCAGAATGGCCCGGATCGTGTACGCCGGGGTCCCCTCGATGTCCAGAGGGGGGAGGGACCTCCGGTACCTCACTGTCCTGCAGGGGACCAGCCACCACCGGCCTGAGGAGAGACACATGAAACGAGGGGTTAATACGATAATAGGAAGGGAGTTGTAATCGATAACACACCTCGTTTATTCTCCTCAGGACTTTAAAGGGCCCTACACACTGCGGACCCAGCTTCCGGCAGGGCAAGCGGAGAGGTAGGTTTCGGGTCGAGAGCCAGACCCTGTCCCCCGGTACAAACACGGGGCCTCACTGCGGTGGCGGTCAGCACTCCTCTTCTGCCGTCCACTCGCTTGTCGTAGAGAGTCCTGGACGGCCCTCCAGGTCTTCCTTGGAGCTCTGTACCCATTCCTCCACCGCAGGAGCCTCGGTCTGGCTCGGATGCCATGGTGCCAGGACCGGCTGGTACCCCAACACACACTGAAAAGGGGACACGTTAGTAGAGGAGTGGCGTAGTGAGTTCTGAGCCATTTCAGCCCAGGGAATGTATCGTGCCCACTCCCCTGGCCGATCCTGGCAATACGACCGCAGAAACCTACCCACCTCCTGGTTCACTCTCTCCACCTGCCCATTACTCTCGGGGTGATAACCGGAGGTCAGGCTGACGGAGACCCCCAAGCGTTCCATGAACGCTCTCCATACCCGAGACGTGAATTGGGGGCCCCGATCAGAAACGATGTCCTCCGGCACCCCGTAGTGCCGAAAGACATGGGTGAATAACGCCTCCGCAGTCTGTAGGGCTGTAGGGATACCGGGCAACGGGAGGAGACGGCAGGACTTAGAGAACCGATCCACAATCACTAGAACCGTGGTGTTCCCCTGAGACGGCGGAAGATCGGTCAGGAAATCTATGGACAGATGTGACCATGGCCGCTGTGGAACGGGGAGGGGTTGTAGCTTCCCTCTAGGAAGGTGCCTAGGAGCCTTACTCTGAGCGCACACTGAACAGGAGGAGACATAACCCTTAACGTCTTTAGCCAACGTAGGCCACCAATACCTCCCCGAAGGCTCCCCACTGTCCTCGTCACCCCAGGGTGACCCGAGGAGGGTAGGACGTGAGCCCACCGAATCAGTTTGTCCCGAACACCAAGCGGCACATACCTTCGCCCCGCTGGACACTGAGGAGGCGCGGGTTCAGCCCGTAACGCCCGCTCGATGTCCGAGTCCAGCTCCCATACCACTGGGGCTACCAACTTTGAGGCGGGAAGGATGGGAGTTGGTTCGGTGGACCCATCCTCCGTGTCGTAAAGGCGGGACAGTGCGTCAGCCTTTACGTTCTGGGAGCCCGGTCTATAAGACAAAGTAAACCGGAACCGGGTGAAGAAGATGGCCCACCTTGCCTGACGTGGGTTAAGTCTCCTAGCTGCCCGAATATACTCCAGATTCTGGTGGTCGGTCCAGATGAGAAAGGGGTGCTTAGCCCCCTCAAGCCAGTGTCTCCACACCTTCAGTGCCTTAACCACCGCTAGCAACTCCCGGTCCCCCACATCATAGTTACGCTCCGCTGGGCTGAGCTTCCTTGAGAAGAAAGCGCAGGGGCGGAGTTTTGGTGGCGTACCCGAGCGCTGTGATAGCACGGCACCCACCCCAGCCTCGGACGCATCCACCTCCACTATGAATGCTAGAGAGGGGTCCGGATGCGCCAACACGGGCGCATCAGTGAACAGCGCCTTCAGCTTGTTGAATGCTCCGTCCGCCTCTGCTGACCACTGCAAACGCACCGGGCCCCCCTTCAGCAGTGAGGTAATGGGAGCCGCTACCTGGCCAAAAACCCTGGATAAACCTCCGGTAGTAGTTGGCAAAACCCAAAAACCGCTGCACCTCCTTTACCGTGGTCGGAGTCGGCCAATTACGCACGGCACTAATGCGGTCACCTTCCATCACTACCCCCGAGGTGGAAATGCGATATCCCAGAAAAGAGACGGCTCGTTTAGAGAACACGCATTTCTCAGCCTTGACGTATAGGTCATGCTCCAGCAGTCTACCAAGCACTTTGCGCACCAGAGACACATGCGCGGTGTGAGTGGCCGAGTAGATCAGAATGTCATCGATATAAACAACCACTCCCTGCCCGCACAGGTCCCTGAGAATCTCGTCTACAAAGGATTGAAAAACGGCTGGAGCATTTTTTAACCCATACAGCATGACGAGGTACTCATAGTGGCCTGATGTAGTACTAAATGCGGTTTTCCACTCGTCTCCCTTCCGAATACGCACCAGACTATACGCGCTCCTGAGATCCAGTTTTGTGAAGAACTGCGCTCCGTGGAACGATTCCACCGCCGTAGCGATGAGAGGTAGAGGGTAACTATACCCCACTGTGATGGTGTTTAGACCTCTATAATCGATACACGGACGCATGCCTCCCTCCTTTTTCCTCACAAAAAAGAAACTCGAGGAGACGGGTGAAATGGAGGGCCGAATGTACCCCTGTCCCAGCGACTCCGTGACATATGTCTCCATTGCCAACGTCTCCTCCTGGGACAGCGGGTACACGTGACTCTTGGGAAGCGCAGCGTCTACCTGGAGATCTATCGTACAATCCCTTCCCGGTCGATAAGGTGGTAATTTAGTCGCTTTCACTTTACTGAAAGCGATTGCCAAATCGGCATACTCGGGGGGGAATGCACACCGTGGAACCCTGGTCTGGACTCTCCACCGACGTGGCACCGATGGAAACTCCCAAACACCTTCCAGAACACTCCTCTGACCACCCCTGGAGAACCCCCTGTCTCCACGAAATTTTAGGATTGTGCCGGGCCAACCAGGAGTCCCCAGCACCACTGGAAACGCAGGCGAATCAATAATAAAGAAACTGATACGCTCCCTATGATTCCCCTGCGTCACCATGTCCAGTGGGACCGTGGTCTCCCGACCATCCCTGACCCTAATGGCCGGCTATCTAGGGAGTGCACGGGGAAGGGAGAATCTATCGGCACCAGCGGAACCCCTAACTTAAGGGCGAGTCCGCGATCCATAAAGTTCCCAGCTGCGCCTGAATCGACTAGCGCCCTATGCTGGGAAGAGGGAAAAAAGTGAAGGAAAAAGGTTAAGACAAACATGTGGCCAACAAGGGGTTCTGGGTGAGTTTGATGCTGACTCACCTGGGGTGACCGAGAAGCGTTCCGCCTGCCATCTCTACTCCCAGACGGACCCCCCCAGCACCGATCAGACGTGTGTCCTCTCCGACCACAGTTGGTGCAGGGAAGGCCTCCTCCTCCGGTAGCCCTCGGCGCAGCCCCTCCCAACTCCATCGGAATGGGAGCGGAGGGGCTGGGTGGTGGAATGCACAGGACCCTCTCTGAACGCCCGCGGGCAGCCAGCAGATTGACATGTCCATTCGACTGGATAATCAGCTGATCCAGTGACAGAGTGGTGTCTCGACACGCTAACTCCCGGCGGACGTCCTCTCGGAGACTACACCTGTAGTGGTCCATGAGGGCCCTGTCGTTCCACCCAGATCCGGCTGCCAAGGTCCGGAACTCCAGCGCGTAATCCTGGGCGCTCCTCCTCTCCTGCCTGAGATGAAATAGTCGTTCTCCCACCGCTCGGCCGTCTAGAGGGTGATCAAACACGGCACGGAAACGGCGGGAAAACTCTGGGTAGTGCTCCCGCTGAGTCTGGGCCATTCCAGACTGCGTTCGCCCACTCCAGAGCACGACCCGTGAGGCAGGAGATGAGGACACTCACCCTCTCTGCTCCTGAGGGAGTGGGTCTGATGGTGGCCAGGTATAGCTCCAGCTGAAGCAGAAACCCCTGGCAACCCGCCGCAGCTCCATCATAAGCCTTCGGTAGCGTCAGACGGAGGGTGCTGGAGTCGGGAGATGGAGAGTCCGGAACCGTGGGTGCCGAAGGTGGAGAGAGGAGACCACTCCTCTCCCATCTGTCCATTCTCTCCATCACTTGATCCATCGCGGATCCGATCCGATGGAGGACGGTGGTGTGGTGGAGAACCCGTTCCTCCATCGATGGGAGAGGGTTGGCTGCTGCTCCTGCTGACTCCATTCAATTTGATAGGTGCGGGATTCTGTAATGCTCCGGGTGTCGTGGGTGTGGAGTCAAATGCAGGAAACAGAGAGTTCAATGCTGTGCGTCTTTTAATAGCGCTTAACACACCACAGGGTGCTCACAAAAGTAACGTTCCCAAACACAGGGAATCAAAATGTACAATGGAACAAATCACGACCAGGCACAAAACACGTACCTCCACAACAGAGCCGAAGGTTACATAGAAATAATCCCGCACAACAACCAGGCGGGCCGGCTGTCTAATAAAGACAAACTAATTAACCCTACACAGGTGCTACCACTAAACATACAAGGAGGGGGAGGAAAAACAATCAGTGGCAGCTAATAGGCCGGTGACGACGACCGCCGAGCGCCACCCGCCCGGGAAAAAGAAACACCCTCGGTCGGACTCGTGACATGCAGGGATGACATGCCGTACTCTTCGTCTAATTCTCCCTTGTGCCCACAGGGTGAACTGGCGATAAACTGCCAGCCTGTATGCTCTGCAAATAAATTCATAAGAAAAGTTAGTCTGATACCGAAACTAAATCACAATGTATTTATAATGAGCATGCCCCATTATTGGTTAGAATGAGATTTCATGAATCATGATGCTGCCATTATCTGCCAGCCTTTATTGAGGGGCTCCTGAGTGGCGCAGCGGTCAAAGGCACTGCATCTGTGCTAGAGGCGTCACTACAGACCCTGGTACGATTCCAGTCTGTATCACAACCGACTGTGATTAGGAGTCCCATAGGGCGGTGCACAATTGGACCAACGTTGTTAGGATTTGGCCAGGGTAGGCCGTCATTGTAAATAAGAATTTGTTCTTAACTGACTTGCCTAGATAAATAAAGATAAGAAATTTTAAAAAATCTGACAGCATCCCCACTAACACCAGTTTGTGTTTGGCTACGCTGAACCTCTAGCTGAGGTGTTTCAGGCAGCATGTCTGTTGTTACTGCTACTAGGACTCTTTGATCTGGGGGCAACGATCGGGCAACGATCGGCTTGAACATGAACGGCTTCAGTAGGTTCCCTAACTAATATTATTTCATTCTCTGTAAACTCATTCTCAGACTCGGAGCTACTCTGTAAATTCAGCCGTTTTTGGGAGTTCCAAAATGTTCTCTCCTGTCAGTGATGCAACAAAGCCAATATGGCGATTTACAATTACAGTTAACTGGCGTTCTAAATCCTAGTGTTGCCATTACCCTTTAAGACCACGCCTCTGTTACCTGATTTCACAGATGATAATGCCCTTTTAGCATAAGTGCTGTTTGAAAAGACTGCCTGAAATGTCAGCCTGTTTTGGTAGAATGGAGTTTTGGCCTGCCTGGTGAAATCCCCAGGAGGTAAATTAGTTAATAGACCAATAAGAAATAGTTCTAAATGTCTCTACCAATAACACGTTTTCACTTTTCCCTTCCCGACTCAGACCACTCCCTGGGCAGCTCGCGGCTGAGTTTCCCTTTGTAGTCTGTAATAGTTTTCGAGCCCTGCCACAACCGACGAGCGTCAGTGCCAGTGTAGTAGGATGCAATCTTAATCCTGTATTGCCGCTTTGCCTGTTTGATGGTTCGTCTGAGGGCGTTAAGGGATTTCTTATGTGT
This sequence comes from Oncorhynchus tshawytscha, assembly GCF_018296145.1. Classification (NCBI taxonomy): domain Eukaryota; kingdom Metazoa; phylum Chordata; class Actinopteri; order Salmoniformes; family Salmonidae; genus Oncorhynchus; species Oncorhynchus tshawytscha. The sequence continues at coordinate 178,449 of NC_056440.1, read as the reverse complement.
CCAGATTATTGTCTTGCTCCTTGAAAGCGGCAGCTCTAACCTTTATCTCGATGTGGATGTTGCCTGTAATCCATGGCTTCTGGTTGGGTGGTATACTCCTCAATGCCATTGGATGAATTCCGGAACATATTCAAGTATGTGCTAGCAAAACAGTCCTGTAGCATAGACATCATCTGACCATTTCCGTATTGAGTGAGTCACTGGTACTTCCTGCTTCTGTTTTTGCTTGCAAGCAAAATGATTGCACGTTGGCCAATAGAACCGATGGTAGTGGAGGTTTACTCACCTACGAATTCTCAGAAGGCAGCCTGACCTCCACCCCCTTTTTCTCCGTCTTTTCTACATGCAAATGACTGGGATCGAGGTGAGTCCAGTTCGAGGTGAGTAATCGCTGTTCTGATGTCCAGAAGTTATTTTCGGTCATAAGAAACAGTAGCAGAAACATTATGTACAAAATAAGTAAAAAAGTAAGTTACAAACAATGAAAAAAATGAACAAAATAGCACAGTTGGTTAGGAGCCCTTTAAACGGCAGCCATCCCTTCCGGCGCCATCTGGCAGTCCGATGGACGCATTTGGGTTTGGTGGAAATCAGGAGAACGCTACCTGCCCCAATGCATAGTGCCAGCTGCAATGTTTGGAGGAGGAATAATGGTCTGGGGCTGTTTTTCATGGTTTGGGCTAGGCCCCTTAGTTCCAGTGGAGGGAAATCTTAGCGCTACAGCATACAATGACATTCTAGACGATTCTGTGTTTCCAACTTTTTGGCCACAGTTTGGGGAAGGCCCTTTCCTGTTTCAGCATGGCAATGCCCCCATGCACAAAGCGAGGTCCATACAGAAATGGTTTGTCGAGATCCGTGTGGAAGAACTTGACTGGCCTGCACAGAACCCTGACCTCAACCCCATCTAACACTTTTGGGATGAATTGGAACTCCAACTGCGAGCCTGGCCTAATCACCCAACACCAGTGCTAATCACCCCTCACTAATGCTCTTGTGGCTGAATGGAAGCAAGTCCCCGCAGCAATGTTCCAACAACTAGTGGAAAGCCTTCCCAGAAGATTGGAGGCTATTATGGCAGCAAAGTGGGGAACAGCTCCTTGTTAATGCCCATGATTTTGGAATGGGATGTTGGATGAGCAGGTGTCACCTACAAAAAGCAAGATCCCAGAACCACACTTGGGGGACCTAGTGAATGACCTGCAGAGAGCTGGGACCAAAGTAACAAAGCCTATCAGTAACACACTACGCCGCCAGGGACTCACATCCTGCAGTGCCAGACGTGTCCCCCTGCTTAAGCCAGTACATGTCCAGGCCCGTCTGAAGTTTGCTAGAGAGCATTTGGATGATCCAGAAGAAGATTGGGAGAATGTCATATGGTCAGATGAAACCAAAATAAAACTTTTTGGTAAAAACTCAACTCGTCGTGTTTGGAGGACAAAGAATGCTGAGTTACATCCAAAGAACACCATACCTACTGTGAAGCATGGGGTTGGAAACATCATGCTTTGGGGCTGTTTTTCTGCAAAGGGACCAGGACGACTGATCCGTGTAAAGGAAAGAATGAATGGGGCCATGTATCGTGAGATTTTCAGTGAAAACCTCCTTTCATCAGCAAGGGCATTGAAGATGAAACGTGGCTGGGTCTTTCAGCATGACAATGATCCCAAACACACCGCCCGGGCAACGAAGGAGTGGCTTCGTAAAAAGCATTTCAAGGTCCTGTAGTGGCCTAGCCAGTCTCCAGATCTCAACCCCATAGAAAATCTTTGGAGGGAGTTGAAAGTTCGTGTTGCCCAGCAACAGCCCCAAAACATCACTGCTCTAGAGGAGATCTGCATGGAGGAATGGTCCAAAATACCAGCAACAGTGTGTGAACCTTGTGAAGACTTACAGAAAACGTTTGACCTCTGTTCTATACCCTTTGTTTGCAATGACAAAGTATAACGACTAACCCTAACCCTACAATGTGATTTTTCTGGATTTTTTTTCTAATTTTGTCTGTCATAGTTGAAGTGTACCTATGCTGAAAATTACAGGCCTCTCATCTTTAAGTGGGAGAACTGGCTGACTAAATACTTTTGTATATGAAGGCAGGGTAAAGTGTTGTATATGAAGGCAGGGTAAAGTGACTAGGCGTCAGAATAGATAATAATAAGGTATTTGAGGTATATATGTACATAAAGCCAGGGTAAAGTGACTAGTCATCAGTATAGATAATAATACAAGTAAAATAAAGAACTCAGTAGCAGCAGCAGATGATGAGTGTAAAAGTGTGTGCATATGTAGTGTATGTGAATTTGTGTGGGAGTGTCTATTGAAGTGTGTGTGTGTGTGTGTGTGTGTGTGTGTGTGTGTGTGTGTGTGTGTTGTCAGGTTTTGGGACAGCCACCTCGCAATAGAAGTAGGTGTATGTCATGTTCGCTGGAATAATTATTGGACCAAACTGCAGCGCGATATGGTTTCCACATAATATTTATTTGAAAATGCACAAAACAAAGAAAGAACGAAACAAACAACGAACCGTAACAGAGGTGTAACATGCTACTTAAATATGATTACAACGATTACCAGCTGCCTCTAATTGGGAATCATACCAAACACCAACATAGAAAATAATAACTAGAAAACCCCCCAGTCACGCCCTGACTTACCATACCATACCATTACCTCTACCATAGAAAATAAGGGCTCTCTATGGTCAGGACGTGACAGTGTATGAACAATGAATTTGTACTATAATAATTTAACAATGTGCTTGTTATTGCCTTGGATTGAATTAGAATAAATCATGATGTAAATACATGTCCAAAGTTTGGAGACTTAACTTTTTTAAATGGTTGTTTTTGAGGTGGGACTGCAATTGTGGTTGCCTAGCACTTTCAAGAGCATTGGGTCAGTAAAAGGTCGCTGCTTCAAATCCCTGAGCTGGCAAGGTGGAAAAATCTGCCGTTCTTCACTTAAGCAATACAGTTAAACAACAACAACTGCTCCCCGGGCGCCGATGACGTTGACATTGATTAAGGCAGCCTCCCGCACCTCTCTGATTCAAAGGGGTTGTGTTAAATGCGTTAAACTTTTCAGTTGAATGCATTCAGTTGTGCAAATGACTAGGTATCCCTTTCATTTCCATTCCCATTTTGCATCACTTCTGAAGAATTACCCATTTGGTCATATATAGATTCTCTCTGACTCTTTTCCCGCTCTCTCTTCAGGCTGGTATGATCCGGACAGACTCAGATGAGTACTTCATTGAGCCATTGGAGAGAGGGACTCAGGAACATGAGGACCAGGGCAGAGTCCATGTTGTCTACAGGAGATCTGCTGTTCTACAGGCCCCCTCTGACATCTCACTGGACTACCAACTGGAAGGTAAGCTGTGTGTATGCTTGTGTGTGATATATATATATATAGTTTGGGTTCAAGCAATTTCCATGTTTTTGAAAGAAAAGCAAATGTTTTGTCCATTCAAATAACATCAAATTGATCAGAAATACAGTGTAGACATTGTTAATGTTGTAAATGACTATTGTAGCTGGAAACGGCTGATTAAAAAAAAAAAAAAGAAGGAATATCTACGTAGGCCACAGAGGCCCATTATCAGCAACCATCACTTCTGTGTTCCAATGGCGTGTTGTATTAGCTTATCCAAGTTTATAATTTTAAAATTCTAATTAATCATTAGAAAACCCTTTTGCAATTATGTTAGCACAGCTGAAAACTGTTTTCCTGATTAAGGAAGCAATACAACTGGCCCTTTTTTTCATCTGAAACTCGTCAGAATAGATGGCATTTTGTGGGTTCCAGAAACAAAGTACTTTCATCTGAAACTCGTCAATCTAGAAACTGACATGAGTAAACTGAAGATCCCTTGCAACGTTGTGTACTATTCCCTATCTGGAACATCAGCATTTCTGGGGCAGCTTCATTAAATAGTACCTGCAAAGCTCAAAACAGTGGCCATGCTGGCCTTCTAGGCAGAGTTGCAAAGAAAAAAACATACTTTAGACTGGCCAATAAAAAGAAAATATTAAGATGGGGAAAATAACACACTGACAGACCCATGGAATAGCATTTCTCAGTCTAGACTTCTTGTTTCTGAGAAATGAGAAATGCTGATGTTCCAGATACTCATCTATTCTAAAAAAAAAAGGGCCAGTTTTATTGCTTCTTTAAGGACAACAGTTTTCAGCTGTGCTAACATAATTGCAAAAGGGTTTTCTAATGATCAATTAGCCTTTCAAAATTATAAACTTGGATTAGCTAACACAACGTGCCATTGGAACACAGGAGTGATGGTTGTTGATAATGGGCCTCTGTACATCTATGTAGTTATTCCATAAAAAATCTGCCGTTTCCAGCTACAATAGTCATTTACAACATTAACAATGTCTACACTGTATTTCTGATCACTTTGATGTTATTTTAATGGACAAAAAAATGTGCTTTTCTTTCAAAAACAAGGACATTTCTAAGTGACCCCAAACTTTTGAACGGTAGTGCGTGTATGTACAGTATATTGTATAATTTAGCAGACACTTTTAACCAAAGTGACTTACATTCTTGCGCCCATAATTTTTTACGTGTGGATGGTGCCGAGAATTGAACCGGTAATTGAACCCACTATCCTGGCATATCAGGTGTGTGTGTGTGTGTGTGTGTGGTGTGTGTTTGTGTAAAACTACAGATGAATAGTTAATGAAGCACCCAGAGTAGTCTGCATCACTCACCTGTCATCTGCTGATGTTATAATGAGTCTGTTAGAGGTATGGTAGAAGTCTGTCATGTAGGTGGTTGTGAGTGGTTAGCCAGCCTACTATTCCATATAGGTGGTCGTGAGTGGTTAGCCAGCCTACTGTTCCATGTAGATGGATGTGAGTGGTTAGCCAGCCTACTACTCCATGTAGATGGATGTGAGTGGTTAGCCAGCCTACTATTCCATGTAGATGGTTGTGAGTGGTTAGCCAGCCTACTATTCCATGTAGATGGATGAGTGGTTAGTGAGTGTTTAGTCAGATTACTAATCAAATCAAACTTTATTTGTCACATGCGCCGACTTTGCGTAGACTTTACCGTGAAATGCTTACTTACAAGCCCTTAATCAACAGTGCAGTTAAAAAAATAAAAAGTAAAAAAGACTAAAATAAAAAGTAATAATATAAACTAACACAATAAGAATAACAATAATGAGGCTATATACAGGGGGCACCGGTACCGAGTGTGCGGGGGTACAGGTTAGTTGAGGTAATTTGTACAAGTAGGTGGGGGTGAAGTGACTATGCATAGATACTAAACAGCGAGTAGCAGCAGTGTACAAAAGGGAGGGGAGGGGTGTCAATGTAAATTGTCTGGCGGCAATTTAATTAATTGTTCAGTAGTCTTATGGCTTGGGGGTGTCTCCTGAGGGGGAAAAGGATTTGTCATGCCCTCTTCACGACTGTCTTGGTATGTTTGGACCATGATATTTCATTGGTGGTGTGGACACCAAGAAACTTGAAACTCTCGACCCGCTCCACTACAGCCCTGTCAATTTTAATGGGGGCCTGTTCGGCTCACCTTTTCCTGTAGTCCACGATCAGCTCCTTTGTCTTGCTCACATTGAGGGAGAGGTTGTTGTCCTGGCACCACACTGCCAGTTCTCTGACCTCCTGAGGCCGTGTCATCGTTGTTGGTGATCAGGCCTACCACTGTTGTGTTGTCAGCAAACTTATTGATGGTGTTGGAGTTGTGTTTGGCCAACCAGTTATGGGTGAACAGAATACAGGAGGGGACTATGTACCTACCCCTGAGGGGCCCCCGTGTTAAGGATCAGCGTGGCAGACGTGTTGTTGCCCACTCTTACCACCTGGGGTCTGCCCGTCAGGAAGTCCAGGATACAGTTGCAGAGGGAAGAGTTTAGTCCCAGAGTCCCTAGCTTAGTGATGAGATTCGTGGGCACTATGGTGTTGAACACAGAGCTATAGTCAAAAAACAGCATTCTCACATTTTTTATTTTTTTATTTCACCTTTATTTAACCAGGTAGGCCAGTTGAGAACAAGTTCTCATTTGCAACTGCGACCTGGCCAAGATAAAGCATAGCAGTGAGAGCAGACAACACAGAGTTACACATGGAATAAACAATTAACAAGTCAATAACACAGTAGAAAACAAAGGGGGGAGTCTATATACAATGTGTGCAAAAGGCATGAGGAGGTAGGCGAATAATTACAATTTTGCAGATTAACACTGGAGTGATAAATGATCAGATGGTCATGTACAGGTAGAGATATTGGTGTGCAAAAGAGCAAGTAAATAAATAAAAACAGTATGGGGATGAGGTAGGTGAAAATGGGTGGGCTATTTACCAATAGACTATGTACAGCAGCAGCGATCGGTTAGCTGCTCAGATAGCTGATGTTTGAAGTTGGTGAGGGAGATAAAAGTCTCCAACTTCAGCGATTTTTGCAATTCGTTCCAGTCACAGGCAGCAGAGTACTGGAACGAAAGGCGGCCAAATGAGGTGTTCCTTTTGTCTAGGTGAGAAAAAGCAGTGTGGAGTGCGATTGAGATTGCGTTATCTGTGTATCTGTCTGGGTGGTATGCGAATTGGAGTGTGTGTCCGGGGTATCTGGAAGGATGCTGTCGACGTGAGCCATGACCAGCCTTTCAAAGCACTTCATGGCTACTGACGTGAGTGCCACGGGGCGGTAAACATTTAAGCAGGTGACCTTCGCTTCCTTAGGCACAGGGACTATGGTGGTCTGCTTGAAACATGTAGGTATTACAGACTCGGTCAGGGAGAGGTTGAAAATGTCAGTGAAGACACTTGCCAGTTGGTCAGCGCATGATTTGAGTACACGTCCTGGTAATCCGTCTGGCCCAGCGGCTTTGTGAATGTTGACCTGTTTAAAGGTTTTGTTCACGTCGGCTAACGAGAATGTTATCACACATACATCCAGAACAGCTGGTGCTCTCGTGAATGCTTCAGTGTTGCTTGCCTCAAAGTGAGCATAAAAGGCATTTATTTCATCTGGTAGGCTCGCGTCAATGTGCAGCTCACATCTGGGTTTCCCTTTGTAGTCCGTAATAGTTTTCAAAGCCCTGTCGCATCCGACGAGTGTCAGAGCCAGTGTAGTAGGATTCAATCTTAATCGTGTATTGATGCTTTGCTTGTTTGATGGTTCGTCTGAGTGCATAATGGGATTTCTTATAAGCGTCCGGATTAGTCTCTCACTCCTTGAAAGGGGCAAATCAAGCCTTTAGCTCGATGCAGATGTTGCTTGTAATCCATGGCTTCTGGTTGGGATATGTACGTACAGTCACTGTGGGGACGACGTTGTCAATGCACTTATTGATGAAGTCGATGACTGAGGTGGTGTACTCTTCAATACAATTGTATGAATCCCGGAACATATTCCAGTCTGTGCTAGCAAAACAGTCCTGTAGTGAAGTGACTATGCATAGATACTAAACAGCGAGTAGCAGCAGTGTACAAAAGGGAGGGGAGGGGTGTCAATGTAAATTGTCTGGCGGCAATTTAATTAATTGTTCAGTAGTAGCATCCGCGTCATCTGACCACTTCCGTATTGAGCGAGTCACTGGTACTTCCTGCTTTAGTTTTTGCTTGTAAGCAGGAATAGAATTTTGGACAGATTTGTCTAATGGAGGGCGGGGGAGAGCTTTGTATGCATCTCTGTGTGTGGAATAAAGGTGGTCTAGGATTTTTTTCTCTGGATGCATATGTGACATGCTGGTAAAATTTCGTAAAACAGATTTAAGTGTGGCTGCATTAAAGTCCCCGGCCACTAGGAGCGCCGCTTCTTGGTGAGCATTTTCTTGTTTGCTTATGGCCTTATAGAGTTGGTTGAGAGTGGTCTTAGTGCCAGCATCGTTCTGTGGTGGTAAATAGACGGCTATGAATATTATAAATGAGAACTCTCTTGGTCGATAGTGTGGTCTACAGCTTATCATAATTCCATGTAGATTGGTGTAAGTGGTTTGCCAGTCTACTATTCCATGTAGGTGGGTTAGTGGTTAACCAGCCTACTATTCTATGTAGGTGGGTTAGTGGCTAGCAAGCCTACTATTCTATGTAGGTGGGTTAGTGGTTAACCAGCCTACTATTCCATGTAGGTGGGTTAGTGGTTAACCAGCCTACTATTCCATGGATGTGAGTGGTTAACCAGCCTACTATTCCATGGATGTGAGTGGTTAACCAGCCTACTATTCCATGTAGATGGGTGTGAGTGGTTAACCAGCCTACTATTCCATGTAGATGGGTGTGAGTGGTTAACCACCCTACTATTCCATGTAGATTGGTGTGAGTGGTTAACCAGCCTACTACTCCATGTAGATGGATGTGAGTGGTTAGCCAGCCTACTTTTCTATGTAGATTGGTGTGAGTGGTTAGGTATCCTACTATTCCATGTAGATTGGTGTTAGTGGTTTCATGATGTTGGGGTAGGTTTATGATACATACATAAATACCCCCCACCCCCTGTTTCTCTCTCTCTACTCTATAGAGTTGACTCTTGAAAAGCCCTTTGTTAACATAGAGATTCTGGGAACATCAAAAGGTGGGAAGCGGAACCATATTTCGGTAATCCAACCATTAATATGCGCTTGTACTTAAAAAAAAACATGTTTACCCCCTTTTTCATGGTATCCAATTATTAGTAGCTACTATCTTGTCTCATCGCTACAACTCCCGTACGGGCTCGGGAGAGACGAGGTCGAAAGTCATGCGTCCTCCAATACACAACCCAACCAAGCCGCACTGCTTCTTAACACAGCGCGCATCCAACCTGGAAGCCAGCCGTACCAATGTGTCGGAGAAAACACCATGCACCTGGCAACCTTGGTTAGCGTGCACTGCGCCTGGCCCGTCACAGGAGTCGCTGGTACGCGATGAGACAAGGATATCCCTACCGGCCAACCCCTCCCTAACAACGCTAGGCCAATTGTGCGTCGCCCCACGGACCTCCCGGTCGCGGCCGGTTACGAAAGAGCCTGGGCGCGAACCCAGAGTCTCTGGTGGCACAGCTGGTGCTGCAGTACAGCGCCCTTAACCACTGCGCCACCCGGGAGGCCCTTGCTTTTGTACTTAATGAATATGATGTCAGATCAGTTGGCGTCTGAGACATTATTACTGATGACAGGACAACATTATTGGTATCTTGTAAAGTCTACACATTCTAGTTATCAGTTTCACATGGAATTGTTGTGCAATTTAAATGTTTAAATATGAAACTATTTGTGAAAAGATTAAATGTAAATTTAGCTTCTAAGTGAGATTGGTTTTCATGAGTGAACTATGCTCATCTTAGTGGCCCCGCCCATGTGAACAGACACTGGTTGTAAACTATGAAACACGGCCCTCTCTCCCAACCCTATATAAGCCCCTTTACGAAAATGTAACGCCCTGTTCCAAGGACGTGAGGATTTGCGGTCCCCACGTTAAAAAGGACAAGGTCACCTACAGAACTAAGCCAGGGAATTGATGGGAAATTATGTAAATATATCACTAGCCACTTTAAACAATGCTACCTTATATAATGTTACTTACCCTACATTATTCATCTCATATGCATACGTAGATACTGTACTCTATATCATCGACTGCATCCTTATGTAATACATGTATCACTAGCCACTTTAACTACGCCACTTGGTTTACATACTCATCTCATATGTATATACTGTACTCGATATCATCTACTGTATCTTGCCTATGCTGCTCTGTACCATCACTCATTCATATATCCTTATGTACATATTCTTTATCCCCTTACACTGTGTATAAGACAGTAGTTTTTTGGAATTGTTAGTTAGATTACTTGTTCGTTATTACTGCATTGTCGGAACTAGAAGCACAAGCATTTCGCTACACTCACATTAACATCTGCTAACCATGTGTATGTGACAAATAAAATTTGATTTGATTTGATTTGAACATCGGCGTGAGCTCTGGGTGAACGACAAGAACCTAAAGAAATTAGCATCGAATTTCAACGTGAAGATGACGATCCACACGCCAAAAAGATGAATTTCGACTACCAGACAGAATATAGCATGAGCTAAAAGTATGGCAACTTGGTATGAACGTTGAACTCTTATTCACTAAAAAGTGATACCTCCTAGCCGTTGCGTTAGAGCAGCCACTTTAGACGTGGGCTAGGAGAGGACGGACAGAGTATTTGTTCTACCACACGACGACATTGCTACCAAGTGTCCGTTCTACCACCAGACATTCTTTAAAGGCCACCCGGCCTTCCATCTACGACCAACTGATCAAAGCGCAGCTCAGAGTAAATATTTATTGCATTTTCCTTTTCCAAATGGGCGGTTATTTAGAATGCACAAGATTCTGTATTTACGATAGAGTAGCTGCCTATGGCCCGATAGAGACACAATCTTTTTTGTTCCTCAGTCTTCCCGCTCTTTCATTCAAAACCCAACCCCCTTTCTTTGTGTAACCAGCCGTCACATCTGTTCCGTCCGCCAGGGACGTTTTCCTTTATGACATAATTTGTAATCAATGTGTAATCCATTCTGTGTAGATGTAATTCTGTGTGATTATTTAGTTATTTAGTCAATAAATCATTAAACCAAATGTTGTATTGCTGATTCAACTTGTTAGCCAGGGTTCATGAAGATAACCAAGGATTTAGAACTTTCAAATGAGACTAAATAAGGTGACAATTAAATATTGACTGCTATTGAGGTAAAAGATTACCAGGTCTTTAAGAGTTTATTCGGAAGATAACAGCTCTATAAACATTATTTCGTGGTGCCCCGACTTTCTAGTTAATTACATTCGCTTAATCAGGTAATATTATTTACAGAGAAATTATTTTATAGAATAGCATGTCATATCACTTAATCCGGCATAGCCAAAGACACGACAGTGATTAGGTATCCTACAATTCCATGTTGATGGTTGTGAGTGGTTAGCCAGCCTACTTTTCCATGTAGGTAGGTGTGAGTGGGTTGCTAGACTACCGTTCCATGTAGATGGGTGTCAGTGTGTTGACGGCCTACTATTCCATCTGGTGGGTGTGAGTGGTTAGCCAGTCTACTTTTCCATTTTATTTTATTTCACCTTTATTTAACCAGGTAGGCTAGTTGAGAACAAGTTCTCATTTGCAACTGTGACCTGGCCAAGATGAAGCAAAGCAGTTCGACACAAAACAGCACAGAGTTACACATGGAATAAACAAACATACAATCAATAATACAGTAGAAGAATCTATATACAGCATGTGCAAATGATGTAGGATAAGAGAGGTAAGGCAATAAATAGGCCATGGTGGCAAAGTAATTACAATATAGCAATTAAACACTGGAATGGTAGGCTGTGCAGAAGCTGAATGTGCAAGTTGAGATACTGGGGTGAAATGGAGCAAGATAAATAAATAAATACAGTATGGGGATGAGGTAGATTGGATGGCCTATTTACAGATGAGCTGTGTACAGGTGCAGTGATCTGTCAGCTGCTCTGACAGCTGGTGCTTAAAGCTAGTGAGAGAGGTAAGAGTCTCCAGCTTCAGAGATTTTTGCAGTTAGTTCCAGTCATTGGCAGCAGAGAACTGGAAGGAGAGGTGGCCAAAGGAAGAATTGGCTTTGGGGGTGACCAGTGAGATATACCTAGCTGGAGCGCGTGCTATGGGTGGGTGCTGCTATTGTTGACCAGTGAGCTGAGATAAGGCGGGGCTTTACCTAGCAGAGACTTGTAGATGACCTGGAGCCATTGGGTTTGGTGACGAGTATGAAGCGTGGGCCAGCCAACGAGATCATACAGGTCGCAGTGGTGGGTAGTATATGGGGCTTTGGTGACAAAACAGATGGCACTGTGATAGACTGCATCCAATTTGCTGAGTAGAGTGTTGGAGGCTATTTTGTAAATGACATCGCCGAAGTCGAGGATCGGTAAGATAGTCCGTTTTACAAGGGAATGTTTGGCAGCATGAGTGAAGGAGGCTTAGTTGCGAAATAGGAAGCCGATTCTAGATTTAATTTTGGATTGGAGATGCTTAATGTGAGTCTGGAAGGAGAGTTTACAGTCTAACCAGACACCTAGGTACAGTGCCTTGCGAAAGTATTCGGCCCCCTTGAACTTTGTGACCTTTTGCCACATGTCAGGCTTCAAACATAAAGATATAAAACTGTATTTTTTTGTGAAGAATCAACAACATGTGGGACACAATCATGAAGTGGAATGACATTTATTGGATATTTCAAACTTTTTTAACAAATCAAAAACTGAAAAATTGGGCGTGCAAAATTATTCAGCCCCCTTAAGTTAATACTTTGTAGTGCCACCTTTTGCTGCAATTACAGCTGTAAGTCGCTTGGGGTATGTCTCTATCAGTTTTGCACATCGAGAGACTGAAATTTTTTCCCATTCCTCCTTGCAAAACAGCTCGAGCTCAGTGAGGTTGGATGGAGAGCATTTGTGAACAGCAGTTTTCAGTTCTTTCCACAGATTCTCGACTGGATTCAGGTCTGGACTTTGACTTGGCCATTCTAACACCTGGATATGTTTATTTTTGTACCATTCCATTGTAGATTTTGCTTTATGTTTTGGATCATTGTCTTGTTGGAAGACAAATCTCCATCCCAGTCTCAGGTCTTTTGCAGACTCCATCAGGTTTTCTTCCAGAATGGTCCTGTATTTGGCTCCATCCATCTTCCCATCAATTTTAACCATCTTCCCTGTCCCTGCTGAAGAAAAGCAGGCCCAAACCATGATGCTGCCACCACCATGTTTGACAGTGGGGATGGTGTGTTCAGGGTGATGAGCTGTGTTGCTTTTACGCCAAACATAACGTTTTGCATTGTTGCCAAAAAGTTCAATTTTGGTTTCATCTGACCAGAGCACCTTCTTCCACATGTTTGGTGTGTCTCCCAGGTGGCTTGTGGCAAACTTTAAACGACACTTTTTATGGATATCTTTAAGAAATGGCTTTCTTCTTGCCACTCTTCCATAAAGGCCAGATTTGTGCAATATACGACTGATTGTTGTCCTATGGACAGAGTCTCCCACCTCAGCTGTAGATCTCTGCAGTTCATCCAGAGTGATCATGGGCCTCTTGGCTGCATCTCTGATCAGTCTTCTCCTTGTATGAGCTGAAAGTTTAGAGGGACGGCCAGGTCTTGGTAGATTTGCAGTGGTCTGATACTCCTTCCATTTCAATATTATCGATTGCACAGTGCTCCTTGGGAAGCTTGGGAAATCTTTTTGTATCCAAATCCAGCTTTAAACTTCTTCACAACAGTATCTCGGACCTGCCTGGTGTGTTCCTTGTTCTTCATGATGCTCTCTGCGCTTTTAACGGACCTCTGAGACTATCACAGTGCAGGTGCATTTATACGGAGACTTGATTACACACAGGTGGATTGTATTTATCATCATTAGTCATTTAGGTCAACATTAGATCATTCAGAGATCCTCACTGAACTTCTGGAGAGAGTTTGCTGCACTGAAAGTAAAGGGGCTGAATAATTTTGAACGGCCAATTTTTCAATTTTTGATTTGTTAAAAAAGTTTGAAATATCCAATAAATGTCGTTCCACTTCATGATTGTGTCCCACTTGTTGTTGATTCTTCACAAAAAAATACAGTTTTATATCTTTATGTTTGAAGCCTGAAATGTGGCAAAAGGTCGCAAAGTTCAAGGGGGCCGAATACTTTCGCAAGGCACTGTATTTGTAGTTGTCCACATAAGTCAGAACCGTCCAGAGTAGTGATGCTAGACGGGCAGCGATCAGTTGAAGAGCATGCATTTAGTTTTACCTGCATTTAAGAGCAGTTGGAGGCCACGGAAGGAGAGTTGTATGGCATTGAAGCTCATCTGGATGTTAGTTAACAGTGTCCAACGAAGGGACAGAGGTATACAGAATGGTGTCGTCTGCGTAGAGGTGGATCAGAGAAACACCAGCAGTGAGAGTGACATCATTTAAAAAAAACAAATTTTTAACCTTTATTTTACTAGGCAAGTCAGTTAAGAACAAATTCATATTTTCAATGACGGCCTAGGAACAGTGTGTTAACTGCCTGTTCAAGGGCAGAACAACAGATTTTGTACCTTGTCAGCTCGGGTATTTGAACTTGCAACCTTTCGGTTACTAGTCCAATGCTCTAACCACTAGGCTACACTGCCACCCCAATCATTGATACTATTCCATGTTGATGGGTGTGGGTTAGTGAGTGGTTAGTCAGTTTACACGTCCATGTTGATGGGTGTGGGTTAGTGAGTGGTTAGTCAGTTTACACTTCCATGTTGATGGGTGTGGGTTAGTGAGTGGTTTGTCAGTTTTATACTTCCATGTTGATGGGTGTTGGTTAGTGATTCGTTAGCCAGCCTACTATTCCATGTAGATGGAATACTACCAAACATCATATTGTCACAACAGCTATCGATCCCCACTCTGTTCTCTCGTCTCAGTGCTCCTTACTGCCAAACATATTTACACAACAGCTAGTGATCACCACTCTGTTTCCTCGTCCCTGGACTCAATACTACCAAACATCATATTTACACAACAGCTAGTGATCACCACTCTGTTTCCTCGTCCCAGGGCTCAATACTCCCATCAACATATTGTCACAACAGCTAGGGATCACCACTGTGTTCCCTCATCCAAGTGCTCAATACTGCCAAACATATTGTCACAACAGCTAGGGATCACCACTGTGTTCCCTCATCCAAGTGCTCAATACTGCCAAACATATTGTCACAACAGCTAGGGATTACCACTGTGTTCCCTCATCCAAGTGCTCAATACTGCCAAACAACATATTGACACATCAGCTTGGGTACACCACTCCTTTCCCTCGTCCAAGTGCTCAATACTGCCAAACATATTGTCACAACAGCTAGGGATTACCACTGTGTTCCCTCATCCAAGTGCTCAATACTGCCAAACAACATATTGACACATCAGCTTGGGTACACCACTCCTTTCCCTCGTCCCAGGGCTCAATACTGCCAAACAACATATTGTCTGTATGTTGCATGACAGTACTCTTTGTGGTCTATACCTGGATCCTGCCGATTGCCCAATGCCAACAAGTTTGAAAAACATATCTTGCTAGAGATCTAGCTAGTCTAACTAGGTACCTAGCTCGCGAAGGACTGACTACCAGCTTGTTTTTGAGAATGCAAGGGGCCATACCAAGTATTGGAGTCAAAAGGGCAAAGGAAAGGGCAAAAGCGCCAAGTAAGCCAAGCCAAGCTATTTTCCGTGAATGCAACGCTTTGAAAATGAAAATATATTGTTTAACTTTTTTTCCACAAGTGTGATAGCTAGCTAATGTAGCTACCAACTTAGCTTGCTAGCTCTCGTCAGATTGAAATCCAATCTTTTATCAGGCAGAGAAATTCAAGGGAAGGCCGTTAGCTCACATTAGATAGCAAGTTATAACGTTATATAACAATGTAGCCTACCTTACGTTGCTAACTTTCTGGCTAACAACCTAAACACTTTTTATTTCAATATAAAAATGAGATTTATAACCAATGATTCACATTTTTACATGTTCTGAAGACATTGTAAGATGGAATTGATGTATCTTCTTTTTCTGTTATCGCATTCCAAAATCAACCTGGAATGCAACCTAGACTGTGCTCAGAAGGGATGTTGATTGCTGACTGATTTGTCACGTAATTTAGGTTTCTGGAAAATTTAGTTATAATCTAGAACAAACAAGCATTCTAGCTGGAGGGGTCTCCAAGAACACCTCTACACACAAACTCGGCTATCTGAAATCTAAAGTTAAGACATAGCTGTTGGCTAGCTAACCACCCAAATGAAAAGTTAGCAGTCAGCTAGCAAACCACCCAAATACAAACTTAATTTAACTAAAAAGTAGCTGTCAGTGAAAAGTTTACAGCTAACTGTCTGTTCATCCTTCCTCTCCAGAACCAGAAATAGAGCTGTCCCTACCAGGTGTTCCGGGGATTCCAGACCAGGTGTCCCTGCCAGGTGTTCCGGGGGTTCTAGACCAGTTGTCCCTGCCAGGTGTTCCGGGGGTTCTAGACCAGGTGTCCCAGCAGGTGAACCAGGCGGTGAGGAAGCGCCGCCATGCCGGAGATGACGACTACAACATTGAAGTTCTCCTGGGTGTCGACTATTCCGTGGTGCGTTTCCATGGCAAGGAGCATGTGCAGAACTACCTGCTGACCCTCATGAACATTGTAAGTCACTTTTTCTCTTATCGAACTCTAACCCTCATTGTTAGTCACTTCTCTTATCGAACTCTAACCCTCATTGTTAGTCGCTTCTCTAATCTAACTCTAACCCTCATTGTTAGTCACTTCTCTTCTCCTCCTGATACATTTAGCTCTGTGTACAGTGCCTTGCAAAAGTATTCACCCCCTTGGCGTTTTTCCTATTTTCATACATTACAACCTGTTTAAATTGATTTTTATTTGGACTTCATGTAATGGACATACACAAAATAGTCCAAATTGATGAAGTGAAATGAAAAAAATAACTTGTTTAAAAAAATGCAAAAAAATGCAAAATGGAAAAATGTTGCGTGCATATGTATTCTCCCCCTTTTCTATGAAGACCCTAAATAAGATCTGGTGAAACCAATTTTTTTTGGACCTTTTATTTAACTACGCAGATCAGTGAAGAACAAATTCTTATTTTCAATGACGGCCTAGGAACAGTGGGTCAACTGCCTTGTTCAGTGGCATAATGATATATTTTGTACCTTGACAGCTTGGGGATTCGATTTTGCAACCTTTCGGTTAGTAGTCCAATGCTCCAACCACTAGGCTACCTGCCGCCCCAATTACCTTCAGAAGTCACATAATTAATTGAATAAAGTCCACCTGTGTGCAATCTAAGTGTCACCTGATCTCAGTATATATCAAATCAAATCAAATTTATTTGTCACATACACATGGTTAGCAGATGTTAATGCGAGTGTAGCGAAATGCTTGTGCTTCTAGTTCCGACAATGCAGTAATAACCAACAAGTAATCTAACTAACAATTCCAAAACTACTGTCTTATGCACAGTGTAAGGGGATAAGAATATGTACATAGAGATATATGAATGAGTGATGGTACAGAGCAGCATAGGCAAGATACAGTAGATGGTATCGAGTACAGTATATACATATGAGATGAGTATGTAAACAAAGTGGCATAGTTAAAGTGGCTAGTGATACATGTAATTACATAAGGATGCAGTAGATGATATAGAGTACAGTATATACATATGAGATGAATAATGTAGGGTATGTAAACATTATATTAGGTATCATTGTTTAAAGTGGCTAGTGATATATTTTACATCATTTCCCATCAATTCCCATTATTAAAGTGGCTGGAGTTGAGTCAGTGTGTTGGCAGCGGCCACTCAGTGTTAGTGGTTGCTGTTTAACAGTCTGATGGCCTTGAGATAGAAGCTGTTTTTCAGTCTCTCGGTCCCAGCTTTGATGCACCTGTACTGACCTCGCCTTCTGGATGATAGCGGGGTGAACAGGCAGTGGCTCGGGTGGTTGTTGTCCTTGATGATCTTTATGGCCTTCCTGTAACATCGGGTGGTGTAGGTGTCCTGGAGGGCAGGTTGTTTGCCCCCGGTGATGCGTTGTGCAGACCTCACTACCCTCTGGAGAGCCTTACGGTTGTGGGCGGAGCAGTTGCCGTACCAGGCTGTGATACAGCCCGCCAGGATGCTCTCGATTGTGCATCTGTAGAAGTTTGTGTGCTTTTGGTGACAAGCCAAATTTCTTCAGCCTCCTGAGGTTGAAGAGGCGCTGCTGCGCCTTCTTCACGATGCTGTCTGTGTGAGTGGACCAATTCAGTTTGTCTGTGATGTGTATGCCGAGGAACTTAAAACTTACTACCCTCTCCACTACTGTTCCATCGATGTGGATAGGGGGGTGTTCCCTCTGCTGTTTCCTGAAGTCCACAATCATCTCCTTAGTTTTGTTGACGTTGAGTGTGAGGTTATTTTCCTGACACCACACTCCGAGGGCCCTCACCACCTCCCTGTAGGCCGTCTCGTCGTTGTTGGTAATCAAGCCTACCACTGTTGTGTCGTCCGCAAACTTGATGATTGAGTTGGAGGCGTGCATGGCCACGCAGTCATGGGTGAACAGGGAGTACAGGAGAGGGCTCAGAACGCACCCTTGTGGGGCCCCAGTGTTGAGGATCAGCGGGGTGGAGATGTTGTTGCCTACCCTCACCACCTGGGGGCGGCCCGTCAGGAAGTCCAGTACCCAGTTGCACAGGGCGGGGTCGAGACCCAGGGTCTCGAGCTTGATGACGAGCTTGGAGGGTACTATGGTGTTAAATGCCGAGCTGTAGTCGATGAACAGCATTCTCACATAGGTACTCCTCTTGTCCAGATGGGATAGGGCAGTGTGCAGTGTGGTTGAGATTGCATCGTCTGTGGACCTATTTGGGCGGTAAGCTGTGGACGTGTCAGGTAAGGTGATATGGTCACTTCTCTCAAAGCACTTCATGATGACGGAAGTGAGTGCTACAGGGCGGTAGTCGTTTAGCTCAGTTACCTTAGCTTTCTTGGGAACAGGAACAATGGTGGCCCTCTTGAAGCATGTGGGAACAGCAGACTGGTATAGGGATTGATTGAATATGTCCGTAAACACACCGGCCAGCTGGTCTGCGCATGCTCTGAGGGCGCGGCTGGGGATGCCGTCTGGGCCTGCTGCCTTGCGAGGGTTAACACGTTTAAATGTTTTACTCACCTCGGCTGCAGTGAAGGAGAGGCCGCATGTTTTCGTTGCAGGCCGTGTCAGTGGCACTGTGTTGTCCTCACAGCGGGCAAAAAAGTTATTTAGTCTGCCTGGGAGCAAGACATCCTGGTCCGTGACTGGGCTGGTTTTCTTCTTGTAGTCCGTAATTGACTGGAGACCCTGCCACATACCTCTTGTGCCTGAGCCGTTGAATTGAGATTCTACTTTGTCTCTATACTGACGCTTAGCTTGTTTGATAGCCTTGCGGAGGGACTAACTGCACTGTTTGTATTCAGTCATGTTACCAGTCACCTTGCCCTGATTAAAAGCAGTGGTTCGCGCTTTCAGTTTCATGCGAATGCTGCCATCAATCCACGGTTTCTGGTTAGTGAATGTTTTAATCGTTGCTATGGGAATGACATCTTCAACGCAGATGTTCTAATGAACTCTCACACCGAATCAGCGTATTCGTCAATGTTGCTGTCTGACGCAATACGAAACATATCCCAGTCCACGTGATGGAAGCAGTCTTGGAGTGTGGAATCAGCTTGGTCGGACCAGCGTTGGACAGACCTCAGCGTGGGAGCTTCTTGTTTTAGCTTCTGTTTGTAGGCAGGGATCAGCAAAATGGAGTCGTGGTCAGCTTTTCCGAAAGGAGGGCGGGGCAGGGCCTTATATGCCTGTTCTGTTCTGTTCTTTTACTGAGGAGTGGGTTCTGTCTGGCCTCTCTACCATAAAGGCCTGATTAGTGGAGTGCTGCAGAGATTGTTGTCCTGGAATGTTCTCCCATCTCCACAGAGGAACTCTGGAGCTCTTTCAGAGTGACTATTGGGTTTTTGGTCATTTCCCCGCTCCAGGAAGAGTCTTGGTGGTGCCAAACTTCTTCCATTTAAGAATATTTTTTTAATTCACTTTTATTTAACTAGACAAGTCAGTAAAGAACATATTCTTATTTAAAATGACAGCCTACCAAAATGCAAAAGGCCTCCTGCGGGGATGGGGGCTGGGATTAAAAATGTATGACAAAATAACGACAAGAGACACCACAACACTACATAAAGAGAGACCTAAGACAACAACATAGCATGTGACACAGAGAGATCCTTGATGAAAAAATGCTCCAGAGCGATCAGGACTTAGACTATTGCGAAGGTTCACCTTCCAGCAGGACAGTGACCCTAAGCACACAGACAGGACAATGCAGGAGTCGCTTCGGGACAAGTCTCTGAATGTCCGTGAGTGGCCAAGCCAGAGACCGGACTTGAACCCGATCAAACATCTCTGGAGAGACCTGAAAATAGATTTGCAGCGACACATCCCATACAGTCTGACAGAGCTTGAGAGGAAAAATGGGAGAAACTGAAGAATGGGAGAAACTCCCCAAATACAGATGTGCCAACGCTTGTAGCATCATACCCAAGAAGACTCGAGGCTGTAATTGCTACCAAAGGTGCTTTTATTTAATTTAATTTTTATTTTCTTATTTCACCAGGTAGGCCAGTTGAGAACAAGTTCTCATTTACAAATGCGACCTGGCCGAAATAAAGCAAAGCAGTGCGACAAAAACAACAACACAGAGTTACACATAGGATAAGCAAAATATACAGTCAATAACACAATAGAAAAATCTATGTACAGTGTGTGCAAATGTAGTAAAATTAAGGAGGTAAGGCAATAAATAGGCCATAGTTGCGAAAAAGTTACAATTTAGCATTGACACTGGATTGATAGATGTGCAGATGATGATGTGCTGTTAGAGACACTGGGGTGCAAAAGAGCAACAAAAATACATAACAATATGGGGATGAGGTAGTTGGGTGGGGAATTTACAGATGGGCTGTGTACAGGTGCAGTGATCGGTACGCCGCAATGACAGCTGATGCTTAAAGTTAGTGAGGAAGATATAAGTCTCCGGCTTCAGTGATTTTTGCAATTCGTTCCAGTCATTGGCAGCTGATAACTGGAAGGAAATGCGGCCGAAGGAGGTGTTGGTTTGGGGATGGCCAGTGAAATATACCTGCTGGAGCGCGTGCTACGGGTGGGTGTTGCTATGGTGACCAGTGAGCTGAGATATGGCGGGGCTTTACCTAGCAAAGACTTATAGATGACCTGGAGCCAGTGGGTTTGGCGACGAATATGTAGCGAGGGCCAGCCAACGAGAGCATACAGGTCACAGTGGTGCGTACTATATGGGGCTTTGGTGACAAAACCGATGGCACTGTGATAGACTACATCCAATTTGCTGAGTAGAGTGTTGGAAGCTATTTTGTAAATGACATCGCTGAAGTCGAGGATTGGTAGGATAGTCAGTTTTACGAGGGTATGTTTGGCAGCATGAGTGAAGGAGGCTTTCTTGCAAAATAGGAAGCCGATTCTAGATTTGATTTGATTTCGTCTGCGGAGATTTGGATCAGAGAATCACCAGCAGCAAGAGCGACATCATTGATGTATACAGTGAAAAGAGTCGGTCTGAGAATTGAACCCTGTGGCACCCCCATAGAGAATGCCATAGGTCCGGACAACAGGCCCTCCGATTTGGCACATGGAACTCTATCTGAGAAGTAGTTGGTGAACCAGGTGAGACAGTCATTTGAGAAACCTTGGCCAGGTCGATGAAGACAGCTGCACAGTACTGTCTTTTATCGATGGCGGTTATGATATCGTTTAGGACGTTGAGCGTGGCTTAGGTGCACACACTACAAACTCGGAAACCAGATTGCATTGCGGAAAAGGTACGGTGGGTTTCGAAATGGTCGGTGATCTGTTTGTTAACTTGGCTTTCTAAGACTTTAGAAATGCAGGGCAGGATGGATATTGGTCTGTAACAGTTTGGGTTTAGAGTGCCACCCCCTTTAAAGAGGGGGATCACCGTTGCAGCTTTCCAATCTTTGTGGGTTACGGGAAAGGGTCCAGATTGTCTAGCCCAGCTGATTTGTAGGGGTCCAGATTTTGCAGCTCTTTCAGAACATCAGCTATCTGGATTTGGGTGAAGGAGAAGCGAGGGGAGGCTTGGGAAGTTGATCGGGGTAGGGGTAGCCAGGTGGAAAGCATGGCCAGCCGTAGAAAAATGATTTTTGAAATTCTCGATTATTATTATTAGACATCGCTAGGTTGGTGGTGCTTCAACAAAGTACTGAGTAAATGGTCTGAATATTTATGTATTTGTGATATTTCAGTTTTTGGCTTTGTCATTATGGGGTATTGTGTGTAGATTGATGAGGAAATAAACAATTTTATTTATTTTAAGAATAAAGTTGTACCGTAACAAAATGTGGAAAAGTCAAGGGGTCTGAATTATTTCTGAATGCACTCTACGTGTTGCTTGTCCCATGTAGCTCTGTCTATCTCTTTGTCTCTCTGATACATGCTGCTTTTCCTATGTTGCCATGTCTGATGTTTAAATAAACTCTACCTGTCTGAATCTCTCTGCACCTCTCTAAACCTGTCTGAATCTCTCTGAACCTCCCTAAACCTGTGTACTGATGCGAGAGATGTTATCCAGCCATTACATTGTCTAGCTTCTCTTCTCACCTACAGAAGAGACCAGAGGTGTGAGGCAGAGTGGATGCTCAGTGCACTCCACTGTTCATCATACAATGTACAGAAATATAATAATAATATGTCAGTACCCCTGTGGGGTAGAACTCTGGGTCATCAGGGTTGTCTCTATTTCCTGTCCTCTCTAGTGTGAAGAAGTCCATCTGTACCTCTGCCATCTGGTTAGAAGATGACTCATACAGTGGGTTATCTTTCCAAGATGGCGTAGCAGTCAGACTTCTTTGTCCTAGTCTTGTCGTGCCCCATGTATATATCTTTTTATATATTTTTCTTCACATATCTTTATCTTTTTCTAAACCTCAATTTCAAACTACTCTCCTGCAACCCGCCTCTCCCAATGTGGTGTGGATCTGCTTTTTTTCTAAGGTATTTTGCTTTACTTCTGAACCGGAATCCCCCAACTGAAGCTAGCCAGCTCACTAGCTACTAGCGGTCATCAGCTAACCTTAGCTCGGAAAGCTCTTGCCACTTTGTACAACGCGACTCAAACCAGAGCATACCGGACCTATTTTCTCTCCATATCCCCGGAAATCCTACCGCAAACTCTGGACCTTTTCACCTGGATCATCGCAGGTAGCTAGCTAATGTCTCTGTCCCGAAGCAAACACCAATTAGCCTGGAGCTAGCCCATGCTAGGCCAATTTCCCGGCTAGCTGAAGAGGTCCATCAGCCACTCCTGGGCCACTATACCTATTTTGCCAATTGGACTGGACCTCTTTGCTACACTTAACCCTCCTAATCCATCACGACTGGTCTAACCACACGAGGAGGCTATAACAGGAACAGATATAGCCCTTGGTTCACTCCAGACGTGACAGCCCTTGACAAGCACAAAAACATCCTGTGGCGTACTGCATTAGCATCGAATAGCCCCTTTGATATGCAACTTTTCAAGGAAGTTAGGAACCAATATACACTGGCAGTTAGCTTTAGCTTTCCTATCTTTTTAAAACAGAAATTTGCGTCCTGTAGCACAAACTAAAAAAAGTTCTGGGACACTGTAAAGTCCATGGAGAATAAGTGCACCTCCTCCCAGCTGCCAACTGCACTGAGGCTAGGAAACACTGTCACCACCGATAAATCCACTATAATGAAGAATTTCAGTAAGCATTTTTCCACGGCTGGCCATGCTTTCCACCTGGCTACCCCTACTCCGATCAACTGCCCAAGCCTCCCCTCACTTCTCCTTCACCCAAATCCAGATAGCTGTTGTTTTGAAAGAGCTGCAAGACATAACTATGCAGCCATATTCATCGACCTGGCCAAGGCTTTCGACTCTGTCAGTCCCCACATTCTTATCAGCAGACTCAATACCCTTGGTTTCTCAAATGACTGCCTCACCTGGTTCACCAACTACTTTTCTGATAGAGTTCGGTGTGTCAAATCGGAGGGCCTGTTGTCCGGACCTCTGACGGTCTCTATGGGGGTGCCACAGGGTTCAATTCTTGGGCCGACTTTCTTCTCTGTATACATCAATGATGTTGCTCTTGCTGCTAGTGATTCTCTGATCCACCTCTACGCAGAGAGACACCATTCTGTATACCTCTGGCCCTTCTTTGGACACTGTGTTAACTAACCTCCAGACGAGCTTCAATGCCATACAACCCTCCTTCCGTGGCCTCCAACTGCTCCTAAATGCAAGTAAAACTAAATGCATGCTCTTCAACCGATCGCTGCCCGCAACTGCCTGCCAGCCCACCATCACTACTCTGGACGGTTCTGACTTAGAATATGTGGACAGCTACAAGTACCTAGGTGTCTGGCTAGACTGTAAACTCTCCTTCCAGACTCACATTAAGCATCTCCAATCCAAAATTAAATCTAGAATTGGCTTCCTATTTCGCAACTAAGCCTCCTTCACTCATGCTGCCAAACATACCCTCGTAAAACTGACCATCCTACCGATCCTCGACTTCGGCGATGTCATCTATAAAATAGCCTCCAACACTCTACTTCACAGATTATATGCAGTATATCACAGTGCAATCCGTTTTGTCACCAAAGCCCCATATACTACCAATCACTGCGACCTGTACGCTCTCGTTGGCTGGCCCTCGCTTCATACTCGTCGCCAAGCCCACTGGCTCCAGGTCATCTACAAGTCTTTGCTAGGTAAAGCTCCGCCTTATCTCAGCTCACCGGTCACCATATTAGCACCCACTCGTAGCACACGCTCCAGCAGGTATATCTCACTGGTCATCCCCCAGAGCCAATTGCTCCTTTGGACGCCTTGCCTTCCAGTTCTCTGCTGCCAATGACTGGAACGAACTGCAAAAATCACTGAAGCTGGAGACTCATATCTCCCTCACTAACCTTAAGCACCAGCTGTCAGAGCAGCTCACAGATCACTGTACCTGTACATAGCCCATCTCTAAATATCCCACCCAACTACCTCATCCCCATACTTTATTTATTTATATTTCTTGCTCCTTTGCACCCCAGTTTCTCTACTTGCACATTCATCTTCTGCACATCTATCACTCCAGTGTTTAATTGGTATGTTGTAATTACTTCGCCACCATGGCCTATTTATTGCCATACCTCCCTTATCTTACCTCATTTGCACACACTGTATATCGACTTTTTCTACTGTATCATTGACTGTATGTTTGTTTATTCCATGTGTAACTCTGTGTTGTTGTTTGTGTCGCACTGCTTTGCTTTATCTTGGCCAGGTCACAGTTGTAAATGAGAACTTGTTCTCAACTAGCCTACCTGGTTAAATAAAGGTGAAATAAAAATAAAGAAGATGTGAAGGAGAGAGACTTTGTATTCAATTCATTGTCTCCTCCTCACGCATCGACTCGCTGTCTAACTGTCTGTCTTCCTGTCTGTTTCAATACTGTCTTACTATCTATTTCAATACCATATTGCCGTCTGTTTCAATACTGTCTTACTGTCTGACTGTCTGTTTCCGTCCTGTCTTGCTGTGTGTTTCAGTCCTGTCTTGCTGTGTGTTTCAGTCCTGTCTTGCTGAGTGTTTCAGTCCTGTCTTGCTGAGTGTTTCAGTCCTGTCTTGCTGAGTGTTTCAGTCCTGTCTTGCTGAGTGTTTCAGTCCTGTCTTGCTGAGTGTTTCAGTCCTGTCTTGCTGAGTGTTTCAGTCCTGTCTTGCTGAGTGTTTCAGTCCTGTCTTACTGAGTGTTTCAGTCCTGTCTTGCTGAGTGTTTCAGTCCTGCCTTGCTGAGTGTTTCAGTCCTGCCTTGCTGAGTGTTTCAGTCCTGCCTTGCTGAGTGTTTCAGTCCTGCCAGTCTTGCCATCTGTTTTCGATCCTGTCTTGCTGTTTGTTTCAGGTGAATGAGATCTACCACGATGAGTCTCTAGGAGTCCATATTAATGTGGTGTTGGTGAGGATGATCATGCTGGGCTATGCTAAGGTAGGCTTTAAAGATACCGCTTTGATAAAGCTCTAAATAGGATACCACTTAGAAGAATATTCTATCCACAATTATTCTATCCAGTACAGTGAGTGCATACAGTTACAGCCAGTGGTGTGTATTTATGGATGCCAAGGGAAGCCAGGCTTCCACAAAAAAAATGTGTTTCATAGTGGTCCTTCAATTTGGAAAAGGCTGAATGTATCTTACTGGAGAAAGCATCCGAGCTAGTGAAACAGCGCCCCTCTGTCTCAGTATGTGTCGGCCATCTATCTGATGCTATCTGGTCAAAAAGAGTATGACATTGTTGCTGCCCGTGGCATTGAATACAAGAGAAACCAGCGAGCATTTGGCCTTCCTTGACAACATATTAATATTAGTCAATCAGCATTGAGCTAAACTGAGTGAGCTTAATTTATCAAAACAAATGTGTCAAGGGAAGCCCGTTTTGTTTTTGCTTCACTCCAATCACAAGCCAAATGTAATTTACCCCAAAAATGTGAATTGTTGCATCTCGTTGTGCCATTGGCCTCCAATGGCTAGTTAAGTAGCTAAAATGGTCCCTTTCCTAAATGACCCATAGATGGAGATCGGGATTTGTGGTTTTACTTAATTCTCCGTACTCGCCAATGATTTTAATGACAATTCTGATCCAACCATAAATTCATGCATTGTGCCCCTGGTCTGAGAGGATGGAAGTTCAAAATGTTGCTTGATGTAATAGGCTAATGTTAACTAGCTGGCCTGGGGCACCGTTGCCCCGAGGTAGTTAGCCTAGCGAGTCAGGTAGCCTAGGACAACAAAAACTAGAAGTGTGTACTGTATGACAGAGTCATGAAAGAGAGGGGAGTGGTACTTCTGGGTGAGTCAATATGCTTTGTGGACTTCAATGGACAGATGTTGCTATCCAGTTTTGTGATGAACCAAAGGTGTGGTTTAATTTATTCTGCCATTTATTGTCCCTGCCTTTAGGCCTATATATCACGGTGTCAAGGCATATAAATTAACAGGTTATAGAGAAAACATTATCACAACACACTTGTTGTGATTTTACCCATGCACCACTACTGGTTACAGCATGTGTTTGTGATTCTTGAGGGAATTGAACCCATGACCTTGGTGTTGCTAACACCATGCTATCAGGTTCTAACAGTTTGTCTGTCCTGTCAGTCCATCAGCCTGATAGAACGAGGGAACCCGTCCAGGAGTCTGGAGAACGTGTGTCGCTGGGCGTTCGTTCAGCAGAAGGCAGACCATGACCATTCTGAGCACCATGATCACGCCATCTTCCTGACCAGACAGGGCTTTGGACCCACAGGCATGCAGGGTAAGACCACGACCCCTGATCCCTAACTCTGACCCTAACCCGTACCTCTAACCCCCTGGAATGTAGGGTTGGTCCAGGATTACCCCATGTGTACTGCTTCCTCCTGTCAGTCTCACTGACTTCATTCCAGCTCCCTACCGGGCCTGCAGTGTTCTGAAAACGTTAGGTCACATAATGTAGTGTTTGAAGAAGCCCTCCTAATGTTACTCTTAGTACTATTTGTTGAAGCAGCCAGTTGCACTATTTGATGTTAAAAAACTCTATTTGGTAGTTGTTGAATGTGCCCAACAGAGGTGTTAGCTAGTCAACCTGGTGATCACAGTTGTATTTGATTTTAGACATGCTGGATTCATTTGTTATACCAGAGTTGCTCTGAAGAACAGTCTGTTGTATCTTCCACCAACATTTATAGTTTCAGGCTCTCATTTTTCATACTAAGTTATCAATTTATTTTGTATTTATTTGTTTGCACCAAAGATTATAACAGTACATGACCAAGATGTTCAAACGTTCATAGATGACCAGCAGGGTCAGATTATAATAATCACAGTGGTTGTAGAGTGTGCAACAGGTCAGCCCCTCAGGAGTAAATGTCAGCTGGCTTTTCATAGCCGATCATTCAGAGTTAGAGACAGCAGGTGTGGTAGAGAGAGTCCAAAACAGCAGGTCCGGGACAAGGTAGCACGTCCGGTGAACAGGTTCCATAGCCACAGGCAGAACAGTTGAAATTGGCGCAGTAGCATGACCAGGTGGACTGGGGAGTTATCAGGCCAGGTAGTCCTGAGGCATGGTCCTAGGGCTCAGGTCCTCTGAGAGAAGGAGAGATAAAGAGAGAAAAAGAGAAAATTAGCATACTTCAATTCACACAGGACACCGGATAAGACAGGAGAAATACTCCGGATATAACAGACTGACCCTAACCACCCGACACATAATCTACTGCAGCATAAATACTGGAGGCTGAGACAGGAGGGGTTTGGAGACACTGTGGCCCCCTCCGATGATACCCCCAAGCAGGGCCAAACAGGCAGTATATAACCCCACCCACTTTGCCAAAGCACAGCCCTCACACCACTAGAAGGATATCTTCAACCACCAACTTACTACCCAGAGACAAGGCCGAGTATAGCCCACGAATATCTCCCCCACGGAACGAACCCGAGGGGGGCGCCAACCTGGACAGGAAGATCACGTCAGTGACTAAACACACTCAAGTGACATACCCCTACTAGGGACGGCATGGAAGAGCACCAGTAAGCCAGTGACTCAGCCCCTGTAATAGGGTTTGAGGCAGAGAGTCCCAGTGGAGAGGGGAACCGGCCAGGCAGAGACAGCAAGGGTGGTTCGTCGCTCCAGTGCCTTTCCATTCACCTTCACACCCCTGGGTCAGACTACACTCAATCATAGGTAGGAGCAAGCCCATGTAATGCTTTGTAGGTTAGCAGTAAAACCTTGAAATTAGCCCTTGCCTTGACAGGACATATGATTTTTAAAAATTACTATTGGGGATCTGTAATAAACCCCAGGAAGAGTAGTTCCTGACAAGGCAGCATCTAATGGGGATCTATAATAAACCCCAGGAAGAGTAGCTGCTGCCTTGGCAGGAACTAAAGGAGATCCATAATAAAAACCAGGAAGAGTAGCTGCTGCCTTGGCAGGAACTAATGGAGCTCCATAATAAACCCCAGGAAGAGTAGCTGCTGCCTTGGCAGGAACTAATGGGGATCCTTAATAAACCCCAGGAAGCGTAGCTGCTGCCTTGGCAGGAACTAATGGGGATCCATAATAAATACAAATACAAATAACAAAAACTGCTAATTATAAATGTATAAATGAATTCACCAGCAATCACAAAAATAATCAACTGTATATTTTTTGTTTACATGTGCGTGTGGATGTGAGTGTGTGAGAGTTATATGGGGGAGATTACTGAGTAGTCAGGCTGAACCCCCAGTCTTTGCTTGAAGTTATTGAGGGATAATGATGTTTGGTAATGTGAAGATAATAATTTTAGAGTATGGTAGCTCTATATCTAATAGAGAAATGACTATGTGAGGTGCAGCAGTATGGAAGGTTATCGCAGTGTCTTTTGTTGTGTAGATGAATTTCAGAATTAACCTGGAAGCATCCATTGAAGGGTTTAGGTAAACTGTCTGGGAGGTATGAGTATTTGTAGATGAAAGGGCATAATTGGAGTACATTAATGTCATAAATAGACAATATAATTAGTTTCTTAAACTTGCAGATGGAGCCGGGTAATTCGAGGTGGCTAGTCTTGCAATTGTATATTGTATGATGAGTAATTTGTGTAGGTAGGAGGTATATGTACTGGCCCACCCAGACAATATTACAGTAAATTAGATATGGGTAAATGAAGCTCTAGTATAGAGTTAGGAAGCCTGATGAACCGAACCACTAATTTTTCTGATGATACCAACAGATTTCATCACTTTGCTACAGACAAATTCAATGTGATCTTTCTAGGATAAATTTTCATCAATTAGAACTCTGAGGAATCTAGTGGATGTGACTAGTTCCATTTCATTCCCAGTTATTGAGATTCTGCCTCTTTCTTTATTTTGGGATTTTTTAAGTTCGATTTTTTTAAACATTTGAAGATAAATAGTTTATCTGGAACCATTCAGAAACTGTGGCTATGCCTGAGTTGGCTACTTTAATTAGTGAGTCAAGATTCTTGTGTGATAAAATCTAATTGGTATCATCAGCAAAGAGAGAAGGGGAAGTGCGGTAGAAGACCCAGCAGCGAGGTCATTGATATAGATTACAAATAACAAAGGTCCAATTATCGAACCCTTTGGCCCGCCACAGGATATCTTGGCTCTGGTAGATGCACATCAGTTTGCATAAACAAATTGTTCCCTGTTGGTGGACTCATCTCAGTACCTAATGGCAGTCAGGCTACATCTGGCGAGCACATGGAGGGCTGTGCTGCCCCCCAAAGAAATGCCACCCCGCACCATGACTGACCCACCGCCAAACCAGTCATGCTGGAGGATGTTGCAGGCAGCAGAATGTTCTCCACGGCGTCTCCAGACTCTGTCATGTCTGTCACGTGCTCAGTGTGAACCTGCTTTCATCTGTGAAAAGCACAGGGCGCCACTGGCGAATTTGCCAATCTTGGTGTTCTCTGGCAAATGCCAAACGTCCTGCACGGTGTTGGGCTGTAAGCACAACCCCCACCTGTGGATGTCGGTCCCTCATACCACCTTCATGGAGTCTGTTTCTGACCGTTTGAGCAGACACATGCACATTTGTGGCCTGCTGGAGGTCATTTTGCAGGGCTCTGGCAGTGCTCCTCCTGCTCCTCCTTGCACAAAGGCGGAGGTAGCGGTCCTGCAGCCTCCTCCACGTCTCCTGATGTACTGGCCTGTCTCCTGGTAGCGCCTCCATGCTCTGGACACTATGCTGACAGACACAGCAAACCTTCTTGCCACAGCTCGCATTGATGTGTCATCCTGGATGAGCTGCACTACCTGAGCCACGCTTTGGATAAATCCAAAAAGATGCCAAGAGTGTATTCATTGTTCAGGGCTATAAATATTGTATAAACTAATTGCAAAAGAGCCATATCTGTGGAATAGTTTTTACCAAAACCATATTGGTGCTCATACAGAATACAGTGTTGAATTACATGTTTCAATATTCTTCAGGATTTTAGAAAAACATGGTAGTACAGATATTGGGTGATAATTTGTAAAGATCTTGGATACCCAGATATCTAGAGGGGTATAACTTTGGTAATTTTAAAATCTTCAGGAACAATACCAGTTTCATAGATTTGGTGAAGATATACAGTACCAGTCAAAGGTTTCAACACACCTTCTCATTCCAGAGTTTTTCTTTCTTTTTACTTTTTTCTACATTGTAGAATAATAGTGAAGACATCAGAACTATGAAATAACACATATGGAATCATGTAGTAACCAAAAAAGTGTTAAACAAATCAATATATATTGACATTTCAAATTCTTCAAAGTAGCCACCCTTTGCCTTGATGACAGCTTTGCACACGCTTGGCATTCCCTCAACCAGCTTAATGAGGAATGCTTTTCCAACAGTCTTGAAGGAGTTCCCACATATGCTGAGCACTTGTTGGCTTCTTTTCCTTCACTCTGTGGTCCAACCCATCCCAACCCATCTCAATTGGGTTGAGGTCGGGTGATTCGGGAGGCCAGGTCTTCTGATGCAGTACTCAATCACTCTCCTTCTTGGTAAAATAGCCCTTACACAGCCTAGAGGTGTGTTGGGTCATTGTTCTGTTGAAAAACAAATAATAGTCCCACTAAGTGCATACCAGATGCGATGGCATATCGCTGCAGAATGCTGTTGTAGCCATGCTGGTTAAAGTGTGCCTTGAATTCTAATTCAATCACCGACAGTGTCATCAGCAAAGCACACCCACACCATCACACCTCCTCCATGCTTTACAGTGGGAACCACACATGCAGAGATAATCCGTTCACCCACACACGTATTATAAAGACACGGAGGTTGGAACCAAAAATCTCCAAATTGGACTCCAGACCAAAGGACACATTTCCACTGGTCAAATGTCCATTACTCATGTTTCTTGGCCCAAGCAAGTCTCTACTTATTATTGGTGTCCTTTAGTAGTGGTTTCTTTGCAGCAATTCAACCATGAAGGCATGATTCACAAAGTCTCCTCTGAACAGTTGATGTTGAGATGTGTCTGTTACTTGAACTCTGTGATGCATTTATTTGGGATTCCATTTCTGAGGCTGGTAACT
Organism: Oncorhynchus tshawytscha; assembly: GCF_018296145.1. Taxonomy (NCBI): domain Eukaryota; kingdom Metazoa; phylum Chordata; class Actinopteri; order Salmoniformes; family Salmonidae; genus Oncorhynchus; species Oncorhynchus tshawytscha. Next base: position 146,723 of record NC_056440.1, on the reverse strand, counting down.
CTAATGAGCTTATCCTCTGCAGCTTCCTTTCCTGTGGCGGTCCTCATGAGAGCCAGTTTCATCTTAGTGCTTGATGGTTTTTGCGACTGCACTTGAAGAAACTTTCAAAGTTATTGAAATGTTCCGTATTGACTGACCTTCAAGTCTTAAAGTAATGATGGACTGTCATTTCTCTTTGCTTATTTGAGCTGTTCTTGCCATAATATGGGCTTGGTCTTTTACCAGATTGGGCTATCCTCTGTGTACCACCCCTACCTTAACACAACTAATTGGCTCAAACACATTAAGAGGAAATGAAATCCCACACACACTTCAAATTTAAGAAGGCACATCTGTTAATCGAAACCTGTCATCAAGGCAAAGGGTGGCAATTTGAAGAATATAAAATATGTTCTGATTTGTTTAACACTTTTTTGCCTACTACATGATTCCATGTGTGTTATTTCATAGTTTTGATGTCTTTATTATAATTCTACTATGTAAAAATGAAAGAAAAACCCTTCAATGAGTAGGTGATCTAAAACTTTTGACCGGTACTGTGTGTGTATATAAAATCAGCAAAAAAGGAAACGTCCCTTTTTCAGGACCCTGTCTTTCAAAGATAATTCTGTAGTGAAAACAATACAGAAACTCGTAACGCACGGAGGAACAAACTCAGTTCCGAAACTTAACTACACGTGCGTAATAGCGAAAACAATAAACATCAAAGATAATCGAGCGCAAATACACACAAGCTTAATCCTGCACGAACTAAGGCAGGCAACAGGTGCCCTATATACACACAGAAATAAACACAAATGAAACCAGGTGTGAAAAGGAACACAGACAAAACAACCAGAAAGGGAAAAAGGGATCGGTGGCGGCTAGTAAACCGGGGACGCTGAGCGCTGAGCGCCGCCCGAACAGGGAGAGGAGTTACCTTTGTCGTGACAACATGTCTGTGGAACTTGTTCAGTTTATGTCTCAGTTGTTGAATATTGTTATGTTCATATAAATATTTACACATGTTAAGTTTGCTGAAAATAAACGCAGTTAACAGTGAGAGGACGTTCCTTTTTTTGCTGGGTTTATATACACTACCATTCAAAAGTTTGGGGTCACTTAGAAATGTCCTTTAAAAAAAACAAAAAACAAAACACTTTTTTTGTCTATTAAAATAACATCAAATTAATCAAAAATAGTGTAGACATGTTCCAATGGCACGTTGTGTTAGCTAATCAAAGTTTAGCATTTTAAAAGGCTAATTGGAATCATTGGAAAACCCTTTTGCGGCCTCCCGGGTGGTTAAGGGCGCTGTACTGCAGCGCCAGCTGTGCCACAAGAGACTCTGGGTTCACGCCCAGGCTCTTTCGTAACCGGCTGCGACCGGGGGGTCCTTGGGGCGACGCACAATTGTCCTAGTGCCGTCCGGGTTAGGGAGGGGTTGGCCGGTAGGGATATCCTTGTCTCATCGCTCACCAGCGACTCCTGTGGCAGGCCGGGCACAGTGCACGCTAACCAAGGTTGCCAGGTGCACGGTGTTTCCTCCGACACATTGGTGCGGCTGGCTTCCGGGTTGGATGCGCGCTGTGTTAAGAAGCAGTGCGGCTTGGTTGGGTTGTGTATCGGCGGACGCATGACTTTCAACCTTCGTCTCTCCCGAGCCCGTACGGCAGTTGTAGCGATGAGACAAGATAGTAACTACTAAAACAATTGGATACCATGAAATTGGGGTAAAATTAAAAATAAAATGTAAAAAAAACTTTTGCAATTATGTTAGCACAGCTGAAAACTGTTGTCCTGATTAAAGAAGCAATAAAATTGGAGGAGGGACGAGTTGAGTATCTGGAGCGTCGGCATTCGTGGGTTCGATTACAGGCTCAAAATGTCCAGAAACGAGTTTCTTCTGAAACTTTTCAGTCTATTTTGTTTTGTTCTGAAAAATGAAGGCTAGCTGAATGAAGGCTAGCTTCATCAAATAGTACCTGCAAATCACCAGTCTCAACGTCAACAGTGAAGAGGCGACTCAAGGATGCTGGCCTTCTAGGCAGAGTTCCTCTCTCTCTTTTTATTGACCAGTCTGAGATATGGCTTTTTCTTTGCAACTACTGTTATTGCAAATTAAACATCACAAATCACCAAGAAAAACAGTTACATTCCTCCACAAATATGTCCCCAATCAATACTTTAAATCCCCGAACGGCACCAGAGAGAAATGACAAAAGGATAGAGAGAGGTAATGGGCAGTCCATCATGGGACTACCATCATGGGACTTTTATTCAATGTTTTATTCTGTGTTTCAGCATTCAACCCACATAATGCGTAGTGCATTTATTGCTTACATTTTTTTTGAAAACCAGGATTATTTTTTAATAATGATACTGAAGCGACCTCAAAAACCACTATTCGCGCAGCACTAGTACGCACCATTGTCTCTCTTTCTCTCCTCTCTCTTTCACCATATCTACCTCAATGTAGAATGATTTCTCTCCTCTCTCTTTCACCATATCTACCTCACTGTAGAATGATTTCTCTCCTCTCTCTTTCACCATATCTACCTCACTGTAGAATGATTTCTCTCTTCTCCAGGCTACGCCCCCGTAACAGGCATGTGCCATACAGTCCGGAGCTGCACGCTGAACCATGAGGATGGATTCTCCTCTGCCTTCGTTGTCGCCCACGAGACCGGACATGTGTAAATTCTGATTATCTGTGTGTGTGTGTGTGTGTGTGTGTTTACACGGGGGCGGTTCAAGGTTCCATAGTGTGGGAATAGAATGTTTCCCATAATCTATTCAGTGGTTTTGTGTTCAGACGGCTCCTCTGTGATCTGACATTAGCATCAACCACCTTTCAGAGACAGGCCCATCTATTCTACAGCCTCTCCTCTATTATGATATTACATCATGTCCTGCCTCCTCCCAAATTACGTCACTGACATAACATCCATAGAGCGGCAGGCCATGGAGCGGCAGGCCATAGGGAACCCAGAGGAGCTGGAGAGGTAGTGGGGAGCTGGAGGGGTAGTGGGGAACCCAGAGGGGCTGGAGAGGTAGTGGGGAGCTGGAGAGGTAGTGGGGAACCCAGAGGGGCTGGAGAGGTAGTGGGGAGCTGGAGGGGTAGTGGGAACCCAGAGGGGCTGGAGAGGTAGTGGGGAGCTGGAGAGGTAGTGGGGAACCCAGAGGAGCTGGAGAGGTAGTGGGGAGCTGGAGGGGTAGTGGGGAACCCAGAGGGGCTGGAGAGGTAGTGGGGACACCAGAGGAGCTGGAGAGGTAGTGGGGACACCAGAGGAGCTGGAGAGGTAGTGGGGAACCCAGAAGAGCTGGAGAGGTAGTGGGGAGCTGGAGGGGTAGTGGGGAACCCAGAGGAGCTGGAGAGGTAGTGGGGAGCTGGAGAGGTAGTGGGGAACCCAGAGGAGCTGGAGAGGTAGTGGGGAGCTGGAGAGGTAGTGGGGAACCCAGAGGAGCTGGAGAGGTAGTGGGGAGCTGGAGGGGTAGTGGGGAACCCAGAGGAGCTGGAGAGGTAGTGGGGAGCTGGAGAGGTAGTGGGGAACCCAGAGGAGCTGGAGAGGTAGTGGGGAGCTGGAGAGGTAGTGGGGAACCCAGAGGGGCTGGAGAGGTAGTGGGGAGCTGGAGAGGTAGTGGGGAACCCATAGGAGCTGGAGAGGTAGTGGGGAGCTGGTGGGGTAGTGGGGAACCCAGAGGAGCTGGAGAGGTAGTGGGGAGCTGGAGAGGTAGTGGGGAACCCAGAGGAGCTGGAGAGGTAGTGGGGAGCTGGAGGGGTAGTGGGGAACCCAGAGGAGCTGGAGAGGTAGTGGGGAGCTGGAGAGGTAGTGGGGAACCCAGAGGAGCTGGAGAGGTAGTGGGGAGCTGGAGAGGTAGTGGGAACCCAGAGGGGCTGGAGAGGTAGTGGGGAGCTGGAGAGGTAGTGGGGAACCCAGAGGAGCTGGAGAGGTAGTGGGGAGCTGGAGAGGTAGTGGGGAACCCAGAGGAGCTGGAGAGGTAGTGGGGAGCTGGAGAGGTAGTGGGGAACCCAGAGGAGCTGGAGAGGTAGTGGGGAGCTGGAGAGGTAGTGGGGAACCCAGAGGAGCTGGAGAGGTAGTGGGGAGCTGGAGAGGTAGTGGGAACCCAGAGGAGCTGGAGAGGTAGTGGGGAACCCAGAGGAGCTGGAGAGGTAGTGGGGAACCCAGAGGAGCTGGAGAGGTAGTGGGGAGCTGGAGAGGTAGTGGGGAACCCAGAGGAGCTGGAGAGGTAGTGGGAGCTGGAGAGGTAGTGGGGAACCCAGAGGAGCTGGAGAGGTAGTGGGGAACCCAGAGGAGCTGGAGAGGTAGTGGGGAACCCAGAGGAGCTGGAGAGGTAGTGGGGAGCTGGAGAGGTAGTGGGGAACCCAGAGGAGCTGGAGAGGTAGTGGGGAGCTGGAGGGGTAGTGGGGAACCCAGAGGAGCTGGAGAGGTAGTGGGGAGCTGGAGAGTTAGTGGGGAACCCAGAGGGGCTGGAGAGGTAGTGGGGAGCTGGAGAGGTAGTGGAGAACCCAGAGGAGCTGGAGGGGTAGTGGGGACCCAGAGGGGCTGGAGAGGTAGTGGGGAACCCAGAGGGGCTGGAGAGGTAGTGGGGAGCTGGAGAGGTAGTGGGGAACCCAGAGGAGCTGGAGAGGTAGTGGGGAGCTGGAGGGGTAGTGGGGAACCCAGAGGAGCTGGAGAGGTAGTGGGGAGCTGGAGGGGTAGTGGGGAACCCAGAGGAGCTGGAGAGGTAGTGGGGAGCTGGAGGGGTAGTGGGGAACCCAGAGGGGCTGGAGAGGTAGTGGGGAGCTGGAGAGGTAGTGGGGAGCTGGAGAGGTAGTGGGGAACCCAGCTGGAGAGGTAGTGGGGAGCTGGAGAAGTAGTGGGGAACCCAGAGGAGCTGGAGAGGTAGTGGGGAGCTGGAGAAGTAGTGGGGAACCCAGAGGAGCTGGAGAGGTAGTGGGGAGCTGGAGGGTAGTGGGGAACCCAGAGGGCTGGAGAGGTAGTGGGGAGCTGGAGAGTTAGTGGGGAACCCAGAGGAGCTGGAGAGGTAGTGGGGAGCTGGAGAGGTAGTGGGGAACCCAGAGGAGCTGGAGAGGTAGTGGGGAGCTGGAGAGGTAGTGGGGAACCAAAGAGGAGCTGGAGAGGTAGTGGGGTGCTGGAGAGGTAGTGGGGAACCCTGGGGAGCTGGAGAGGTAGTGGGGAGCTGGAGAGGTAGTGGGGAACCCAGAGGAGCTGGAGAGGTAGTGGGGAGCTGGAGAGGTAGTGGGGAACCCAGAGGAGCTGGAGAGGTAGTGGGGAGCTGGAGAGGTAGTGGGGAACCAAAGAGGAGCTGGAGGTAGTGGGGAGCTGGAGAGGTAGTGGGGAACCCAGAGGAGCTGGAGAGGTAGTGGGGAACCCAGAGGAGCTGGAGAGGTAGTGGGGAGCTGGAGAGGTAGTGGGGAACCCAGAAGGCTTGGAAAGGAAGTGGTGAACTGGACAGGTAACATATTCTCTAAGTCAAATTAAATCTTATTAGGAATCAACGTCCATGACAACATCCCTAACTCTCTCTCTCTCTTTCTCTTTCTTGTGTGTGTAAAGGCTGGGTATGGAGCATGATGGTCAGGGTAATCGTTGTGGGGACGAGACAGCCATGGGGAGTGTGATGGCTCCACTGGTTCAAGCTGCCTTCCACCGATACCACTGGTCCATGTGTAGTGGACAGGAGCTCAAGAGATATATACAGTATGTTACCTTCTATTAACCTACTTTTACAAGTATTGTTACTTTACTAGTACGTTACATTTACTCTACCATTACTATTACTAATACTATTACTTTACTGTTACTAAAACAATACTATTACTAAAACAATACTATTACTTTACTGTTACTAAAACAAACACTACTACTATAACTTCACTGTTACTATAACTGATACTTTTACTATTGCTGTTATTATAACTAATACTATTACAACGACTTTACTGTTACTAAAACTAATACTATTACTTTACTGTTACTAAAACAATACTATTACTTTACTGTTACTAAAACTGATACTTTTACTATTGCTGTTATTATAACTAATACTATTACTATTACTTTACTGTTACTAAAACTAATACTATTACTTTACTGTTACTAAAACAATACTATTACTTTACTGTTACTAAAACTGATACTTTTACTATTGCTGTTATTATAACTAATACTATTACTATTACGTTACTGTTACTGAAACTAATACTATTACTTTACTGTTACTAAAACAATACTATTACTTTACTGTTACTAAAACTGATACTTTTACTATTGCTGTTATTATAACTAATACTATTACTATTACTTTACTGTTACTAAAACTAATACTATTACTTTACTGTTACTAAAACTAATACTATTACTTTACTGTTACTAAAACTGATACTTTTACTATTGCTGTTATTATAACTAATACTATCACTATTACTTTACTGTTACTGAAACTAATACTTTTACTTTACTGTTATTAAAACAATACTATTACTTTACTGTTACTAAAACTGATACTTTTACTATTGCTGTTATTATAACTAATACTATTATTTTACTGTTACTGAAACTAATACTATTACTTTACTGTTACTAAAACAGTACTATTACTTTACTATTACTAAAACTGATACTTTTACTATTGCTGTTATTATAACTAATACTATTACTTTACTGTTACTGAAACTAATACTATTACTTTACTGCTACTAAAACAATACTATTACTTTACTGCTACTAAAACAATACTATTACTTTACTGTTACTAAAACTAATATTATTACTTTTACTTTACTGTTACTAAAACTAATATTGTTACTAGTACCTTACTGTTACTAAAACAATACTATTACTATTGCTGTTATTAAAACTATTACTGTACGGGTGCTAAAGCTAATCATTTTACTATTACTATTATGTTACTAGTATTATTTCTTTACTATTACATCACTTTACTATTACTACAATATTATTATTAATATTACTATTAATAATACAAATAATATTACTTTACTATGACTATTACTAACCATATGTATTTACTACTACTATAAGTATTAGAATTGATATACTACTAAGTGCATTCATCTTAAGGTCAGACAACCACATATCACAGTTGTAGTAAGTTAGATTTTCCTCAAAACAGTTATCAGCAAATTCTGTGCTTGTAGGAAAAGTGCAAGACTACCATGGTACTGTACTCTACTAAGATTTTACAAATGACCACAATACTGTAGTCTTCTGAAAGTTTACAGTACTAACATGGGTCTGTACTCTACTGAGACTTTACAGACTACTGTGGTACTGTACCCTACTGAAAGTTTACAATACTAACATGGGACTGTACTCTATTGGGACTTTACAGTAGTACCATGGGACTGTGCTCTACTGAGACTTTAGACTAGTGTGGTACTGTACCCTACTAATAACCTCACACTCAACGTCAACAAAACTAAGGAGATGATTGTGGACTTCAGGAAACAGCAGAGGGAACACCCCCCCATCCACATCGATGGAACAGTAGTGGAGAGGGTAGCAAGTTTTAAGTTCCTCGGCATACACATCACAGACAAACTGAATTGGTCCACTCACACAGACAGCATCGTGAGGAAGGCGCAGCAGCGCCTCTTCAACCTCAGGAGGCTGAAGAAATTCGGCTTGTCACCAAAAGCACTCACAAACTTCTACAGATGCACAATCGAGAGCATCCTGGCGGGCTGTATCACCGCCTGGTATGGCAACTGCACCGCCCTCAACCGTAAGGCTCTCCAGAGGGTAGTGAGGTCTGCACAACGCATCACCGGGGGCAAATTACCTGCCCTCCAGGACACCTACACCACCCGATGCTACAGGAAGGCCATAAAGATCATCAAGGACATCAACCACCCGAGCCACTGCCTGTTCACCCCGCTGCCATCCAGAAGGCGAGGTCAGTACAGGTGCATCAAAGCTGGGACCGAGAGACTGAAAAACAGCTTCTATCTCAAGGCCATCAGACTGTTAAACAGCCACCACTAACATTGAGTGGCTACTGCCAACACACTGTCAATGACACTGACTCTACTCCAGCCACTTTAATCATGGGAATTGATGGGAAATGATGTAAATATATCGCTAGCCACTTTAAACAATGCTACCTTATATAATGTTACTTACCCTACATTGTTCATCTCATATGCATACGTTGATACTGTACTCTATATCATCGACTGCATCCTTATGTAATACATGTATCACTAGCCACTTTAACTATGCCACTTGGTTTACATACTTATCTCATATGTATATACTGTACTCGATATCATCTACTGTATCTTGCCTATGCTGCTCTGTACCATCACTCATTCATATATCCTTATGTACATATTCTTTATCCCCTTACACTGTGTATGACAGTAGTTTTTTTTGGAATTGTTAGTTAGATTACTTGCTCGTTATTACTGCATTGTCGGAACTAGAAGCACAAGCATTTCGCTACACTCGCATTAACATCTGCTAACCATGTGTATGTGACAAATAAAATTTGATTTGATTTGATTTACTGAAAGTTTGCAGTACTAACATGGGACTGTACTCTACTGAGACTTACAGTATTACCATTACAAGTCACCTCACAAGTCCTCAACTGGCAGCTTCATTAAATAGGACCCGCAAATCACCAGTCTCAACGTCAACAGTGAAGAAGCGACTCAAGGATGCTGGCCTTCTAGGCAGAGTTCCTCTGTCCAGTCTCAACGTCAATAGTGAAGAGGCGACTCCAGGATGCTGGCCTTCTAGACAGAGTTCCTCTGTCCAGTCTCAACGTCAATAGTGAAGAGGCGACTCCAGGATGCTGGCCTTCCAGGCAGAGTTCCTCTGTCCAGTCTCAACGTCAAGAGTGAAGAGGCGACTCCAGGATGCTGGCCTTCTAGACAGAGTTCCTCTGTCCAGTCTCAACGTCAACAGTGAAGAAGCGACTCAAGGATGCTGGCCTTCTAGGCAAAGTTCCTCTGTCCAGTTTGTGTTCTTTTGCCCATCTTATTCTTTTATCTTTATTGGCCAGTCTGAGATATGGCTTTTTCTTTGTAACTCTGCCTAGAGTGAAATGCTTACTGCCAAGCCCTTAACCAACAATGCTTTAAGAAGTTTTACTAAAAACAAGGATTAAGTAAAAAATATACAAGTAAAAATAAAAGTAACAAATAATTAAACATCAGCAGTAAAATAACAATAGCTAGGCTATATACAGGGGGTACCGGTACAGAGTCAATGTGCGGGGGCACCGGTTAATCGGGGTAATTGAGGTAATATGTACATGGAGGTAGAGTTAAAGTGACTATGCATAGATAATAAACGGAGAGTAGAAACTGCGTAAGAGAGGGGTCTGGGTAGCCCTTTGATTAGCTGTTCAGGTGTTATATGGCTTGGGGGTAGAAGCTGTTAAGAAGCCTCTTGAACCTAGACTTGCCGTGCGGTAGCAGAGAGGACAGTCTATGACTAGGGTGGCTGGAGTCTTTGGCAATTTTTAGGGCCTTCTGACACCGCCTGGTAGAGTGGTCCTGGATTCAGGAAGTTTTGCCCCAGTGATGTACTGGGCCATACTCACTACCCTCTGTAGTGCCTTGCGGTCGGAGGCCGAGCAATTGCCATACCAGGCAGTGATGCAACTGGATGCTCTCGATGGTGCAGCTGTAGAACCTTTTTTATGATCTGAGGACCCATGCCATATCTTTTTAGTCTCTCGAGGGGGAAAATATTTTTTCGTGCCCTCTTCACGACTGTCTTGGTGTGCTTGGACCATGTTAGTTTGTTGGTGATGTGGACGTCAACCTGCTCCACTACAGCCCCATCGATGAGAATGGGGATGTGCTCGGTCCTCCTTTTCCTGTAGTCCACAATCATCTCCTTTGTCCTGGCACCACACGACCAGGTCTCTGACCTCCTCCCTATAGGCTGTCTTGTCGTTGTCGGTGATCAGGCCTACCACTGTTGTGTCATTGGCAAACTTGATGGTGTTGTAGTCATGCCTGGCCATGCAGTCATGAGTGAACAGGGAGTACAGGAGAGGACTGAGCACACACCTCTGAGGGGCCCCAGTGTTGAGGATCAGCGCGGCGGATGTGTTGTTACCAACGCTTACCACCTGGGGGCGGCCCGTGAGGAAATCCAGGATCCAGTTTCAGAGGGAGGTGTTTTATCCCAGGGTCCTTAACTTAGTGATGAGCTTTGAGGGCACTATTGTGTTGAACGCTGAGCTGTAGTCAATGAATAGCATTCTCACATAGGTGTTCCTTTTGTCCAGGTGGGAAAGGGAGTGTTGAGTGCAATAGAGATTGCATCAGATTGCATCATATGTGGATCTTTTAGCATCTTTTGCATGGTGTCACCTGATCAATGGCTTTGTCCAATCATGGATACAGTCATTGGTAAAACCTAGCAGTATTACTTATTTATCTGAGAGGGAGGCAGATGTACAGCATTTTGCTAAAAAAACATGATCATTTGTCTCTCTGAAATTAATCCTATTCCAAACAAATACAAAGAGGGCACGACAAAGCCTATTTCCCCCTCAGGAACTAAAAAGATTTGCATGGGTCCTGAGATCCTCAAAAGGTTCTACAGCTGCAACATCACTGCCTGGTACAGCAACTGCTTTGGCCTTCGACTGCAAGGCACTACAGAGGGTAGTGCATACGGCCCAGTACATCACTGGGGCCAAGCTTCCTGCCATCTTGGACCTCTACACCAGGCGGTGTCAGAGGAAGGCCCTAAAAATGTTCAAAGACCCCAGCCACCCTAGTCATAGACTGTTCTCTCTGCTATCGCATGGCAAGTGGTACCGGAGTGCCAAGTCTAGGACCAAGAGGCTTCTCAACAGTTTTTACCCCCAAGTCATGAGACTCCTGAACAGGTAATCAAATGTCTACCTGGACTATTTGCATTGTGTGCCCCTCCCCCCAACCCCTCTTTTTACGCTGCTGCTACTCTATGTTTATCATATATGCATAGTCACTTTAACTATACATTCATGTACTTATGTACATACTACCTCAATTGGGCCGACCCACCGGTGCTGTTTTCATTATTTGACCTCACATTTTGCTTACTGTGCATCTTTGTTACCTTGTTCCAACACACATGGTTTCTGTTTCATAGTTGCAACAAAGGCACTCCACAAGTACAATTTATTGAACAGTTGTTTTTTTACATTAAAAGAAAATTATATTCTAATGTTACCTAACACCTTCATGAATGCGTTTAGAGTGTTGCAGTCAGAATGACTGCTCCTTAGCTTGGGGCGGTCCCTCGAGTCACAGCGGTTCAAGTGTTAAACAATAAAAATTTATTTAACAACATTTCTGAAAGTGAAATGAAACTCTTCTTGTGTCTCGTAGTTCGTACGACTGTCTCCTGGACGACCCGTTCAAACACGACTGGCCCCAGCTGCCGGAGCTGCCAGGGATCAACTACTCCATGGATGAACAGTGTCGCTTCGACTTCGGAGTCGGATACAAAATCTGCACATCAGTAAGTTTGGTCTCGGACATCGTCTAGTCTAGTAGAGAGACAGAGATACCCTATAGAGCTGTCTGATACTTTAGACTCCCTTCCGCTCAGATATCCCTTTGAAGAGCAGAGAAATATAACCTCTGTGTTGGAGGGAAATACACATGACCAAACTGCTTTACAGTTGGCACTATGCATTGGGCCAGGTAGCCTTATCCTGGCATCTGTTAAACCCAGATTAATCCGTCGGACTGCCAGATGGTTAAGCGTGATTCATCACTCCAGAGATCGTGTTTCCACTGCTCCAGAGTCTAATGGCGGTGAGCTTCACATCACTCCAGCCGATGCTTGGCATTGCTCATGGTGATCTTAGGCTTGTGTGCGGCTGCTTGGCAATGGAAACCCATTTCATAAAGCTCCTGACGAACAGTTCTTGTGCTGACGTTGCTTCCAGAGGTAGTTGGGAAATCGGTAGTGAGTGTTGCAACTGAGGACAGACGATTTTTAATCACTAGGTGCTTCAGCACTCGGCAGTCCTGCTCTGTGAGCTTGTGTGGTCTAAATAATTCTCTCTGCTATTATTCTGACATTTCACATTCTTAAAATAAAGTGGTAATCCTAACTGACCTAAGACAGGGAATTTTTACTAGGATTAAATGTCAGGAATTGTGAAAAACTAAGTTTAAATGTATTTGGCTAAGATGTATGTAAACTTCTGACTTCAACTGTACACACACACTATATATACACTTCAACTGTATATAGTGTATGACGGGGTGTCCACATACTGATGTATATAAAGTGTATATTGTGTCTGTTTATCAGGGAAATAGTTTCAGTAAGGAGATTAGAGGTGGGGGATCATGCAGGGGCATAGAAAAATTGTGACGCTAAAAGTTTGAGTAATTAAAAACTATCCAGAACCAATGCTAATAAGATAGATCTGAAAACATTGTGGCAATTAATATATGCCATTTAGCAGAAAAGCGACTTGGTCATGTCCATGGGTTGTACCTGGAAATAAACATCCAGACTGACAGAGCTCTCTGCTCCATGCCACTCTCTAACCCAGATCATTATTTCCTGTTTCGTTGATTTAAGGCTTTAATCAAAATGCAGCTTAAAATGTGTTCTTCATTCCTGAGTCCTGGTGAACAGTGTTTGTTTCTTAACGAGATCCATAGTGTCTGGCGACTCCAGAGGAATCCGATCTCAATCGTTATTTACTGAGTTCAACTGTTAATTTACTATTTTCTACAGAATTAGCTGTGGGGGCGCTGGTGACCAGCAACATATGAAGATGCGCTCCGAACAATTTCTATTAATACTTGACCATCACCTCCCCCACTGTAACAATGTGCTGGGTTCATTGTCGGAGTCAGGCGCAGGACACAGGTTTGAGGAAAAACACAAAAGTCTTTACTCAAAACATTAATTTAAAAAAAACGGAATATCTCCAACAAGGAAACAACCCTCCAACACACACGGTAACACAAAACAATCACGGACAGAACAGAAAGGTAGACGAGAGGTTAAATAAGGAACATAATAAGGGAATAGAAATCAGGTGTGCATAATCAAGACAAAAAGGAAAAAGGAAACATGGATCGGTGATGACTAGAAAGCCGGTGACGTCGACAGCCTAACGCCGCCCAAACAAGGAGAGGAGCCGACCTCAGCCGAAGTCGTGACACCCACGGTGTTAATTTTGTAACATTTAATTTGGAATCTAACCCAATTTACTAATCTGGCTTTTTTTCTGAAAATGTTGGCCTTTTAATCGTAAAATGTCGAAACAACAACGGCCACAAAGGAGCAGGCCTCTGCTGAAGCCTTGGGTTCACCTGACACAGACTCTGATCCCCCCGACCTAGCCATGGTAATGGTGGCTATCATTAAATCTGAACAGACTGTGCTGGCTAAGGTGGAGTCACTATCCACTGACCTATCCGCACAAATAGTTATTCTCGCCACGGAGGTCAACATAAAGATTGACTTGGCGAGATGATGACACCTGTCTGAATAGCGCAAATATTTACTCCGACAAAGTGGTGACACTGGAAGAGGAAGTCACCCAGCTATCATTAGATGTCGTCAAACTCACTTCCATTGGTTGAGGACCTTGAGAAGAGACAGCGCCCGGGGAACGGGGCCTCGATTACGCCCCCACCCTGGACCGTGCGCACATAAGCATACAGTCCGCACAGAAGAATGGGGAGCCACCCAGACCCAGAGTAGTTTAATTCCACTACCTTCAGGAGAAGGAGGATGTCTTCCGTAAGGCAGCGCGAGCGGCTCCCATCACCCACAACAGCCAGAATATTCGCATTTACCCTGACTACATGGCGGCAGTCATGAAGAAGAGGTCAGCCTTCAACGAGGTGAGGGGGCTCCTACACCGCTGTCGTAACACCAAGTTCGGCATTCTTTACCCAGCTGTACAGAAGATCACTACTCTCTCTGGCGAGCAGAAGACATACTTAGACCCAACCAAGACCAAAGAATACATTGTCGCTCACCTACATCCACAGGAGGACTGGCGAACATAATATTAACTAGCCTTTGTGGTCTCATACCGTGACCCTGCACTAGCCGTGCTAACGCGAACAAGGACCAACTAGTGAATTCATATCTTGATTAGAAACGTGCCTGCTGCCCAAAAAAATATTAATTATTCATCCAGTAACTTAACATTCTGAACAATGATGATATGTATAGGGTGACATGTTTTCACAAGGACAATATAGTTTGAATAGTATTTTATTTACAGTACATGGCACAATTAGCTTTTATCAACTAGCTGCGGCTGTACAGCGACGGTGCGGTAATAATTAGCCTAGTCGCTACCTAAGGCTAGGGCTGAGCGCTCTTTCCATGCCTTAGTAGGATACCCTACTAACATACTGTGAGCATGTTTAATACATACAAGTTTATACTCCCAAAGGACCATGTGTATTATTATTTACTATTTGACTGGTTGGTCCGCCCTGGTGCTTGGTGGCACGGGTTTGTGTGTGTGTTCCTCTAAGGGAGATATACCATATATCATCGGGTAGCTTGCCACCTATGTCTTGCTCCATGCAGATTTTGTATTTGCAAAGGAAGGTGGCTTAATGTTCTGTATTATGTTATATAATCTAGAGATTGTGATTGTGCCCTTCAGATATGTTTTTAAATTTTTAATTTATTTTACTAGGCAAGTCAGTTAAGAACAAATTCTTATTTTCAATGATGGCCTAGGAACAGTGGGTTAACTGCAGGGTTAACTGCCTGTTCAAGGGCAGAACGACAGATTTGTACCTTGTCAGCTCGGGGATTAGAACTTGCAACCTTCCGGTTACTAGTCCAACGCTCTAACCACTAGTCTACCCTGCCGCCCCATATATATATAATTTCCACTCAAGCCTACTAAGTGTCCGGTCTAGAGGTGCTTAGATATTAACCCATATCTGAAGGGCACAATCACAATCTCTAGATTATATGACATAATACAGAACATTAAGCCACCTTCCTTTGCAAATACAAAATCTGCATGGAGCAAGACATAGGTGGCAAGCTACCCGATGATATATGGTAACAAAGTTTTGAGCGTATCCACACATCATCGTTTTACATAAGGCATGGGCTAATTCAGTTTAAGGTTTTGCATCGTGTCCATTACTCAAGTGACAGATTGTCAAAAATATACCCAAAAGTTGACCCCAAGTGTTTGAGATGCCACCGGAGTCCAGCGACTGTGGGACACATGTTTTAGTCATGCCAATCTTTGAGTGGCCTCTGGGACCCCATTTCTTGAGGCATTCTCACATCTGTGTAATACAGCTGTTAGCCCCCAACCCGGTCACTGCCATTTTGGGGTACTTCCCCTAGACCAGAATTCTACCACGCATCAGGCAAATCTCTAACCTCTGGGGAAGGTTAGGTACACTGTGCTTGGGTCCCGACAAAGGTTAGACTAAACCTGGTCCCCATTAATACAATACGTGGAGAGCCTGGGGTTAGACTGACTCTAAATAGAGGGGAGTCATTCCTCTAGGGGGGGTAGACTGACTGTAATGAGAGGGGAGTCATTCCTCTAGCGGAGTTAGACTGACTCTAATGAGAGGGGAGTCATTCCTCTAGCGGGGTTAGACTGACTCTAAATAGAGGGGAGTCATTCCTCTAGGGGGGTTAGACTGACTCTAAATAGAGGGAAGTCTTTCCTCTAGGGGGGTTAGACTGGCTCTAAAGACAGGGGAGTCATTCCTCTAGGGGAGTTTAGACTGACTCTAATGAGAGGGGAGTCATTCCTCTAGGGGGGTTAGACTGACTCTAAATAGAGGGAAGCATAGTAGCAACATGGCGGCAATACAACATGGTAGCAACACAAAACATGGTACAAACATTATTGAGCACAGACAACAGCACAAAGGGCAAGAAGGTCGAGACAACAATACATCACGCAAAGCAGCCACAACTGTCAGAAAGAGTGTCCATGATTGAGTCTTTGAATGGAGAGATTGAGATCAAACTGTCCAGTTTGAGTGTTTGTTGTAGCTCGTTCCAGTCGCTAGCTGTAGCGGACTGAAAAGTGGAGCGACCCAGGGATGTGTGTGCTTTGGGGACCAGAATGTGACTGGTAGAATGGGTGTTGTATGTGGAGGATCAGGGCTGCAGTAGATATCTCAGATGGGGGGCGTGAGGCCTAAGAGGGTTTTATAAATAAGCATCAACCAGTGGGTCTTGCGACGGGTATACAGAGATGACCAGTTTACAGAGGAGTATAGAGTGCAGTGATGTGTCCTATAAGGAGCATTGGTGGAAAATCTGATGGCCGAATGGTAAAGAACATCTAGCCACTCGAGAGCACCCTTACCTGCCAATTTATAAATTATGTCTCCGTAATCTAGCATGGCTAGGATGGTCATCTGAATCATTGTTAGTTTGGCAGCTGGGGTGAAGGAGGAGCGATTACGATAGAGGAAACCAAGTCTAGATTTAGCCTGCAGCTTTGATATGTGCTTAGAGAAGGACCGTGTACCGTCTAGTCATACTCCCAAGTATTTGTATGTGTTGACTACCTCAAGCTCTAAACCAGAGGTAGTAATCACACCTGTGGGGAGAGGGGCATTATTCTTACCAAACCACATGACCTTTGTTTTGGAGGTGTTCAGAACAAGTTTAAGGGCAGAGAAAGCTTGTTGGACACTAAGAAAGCTTTGTTGTAGAGCATTTAACACAAAATCCGGGGAGGGGCCAGCTGAGTATAAGACTGTATCATCTACATATAAATGGATGAGAGAGCTTCCTACTTCCTGAGCTATGTTGTTGATGTAAATTGAAAAGAGTGTGGGGCCTTGGATTGAGCCTTTGGGTACTCCCTTGGTGACAGGCAGTGGTTGAGAGAACAGATTTTCTGACTTTACACACTGCACTCTTTGAGAGAGGTAGTTAGCAAACCAGGCCAAAGACCCCTCAGAGACACCAATACTCCTTTGCCGACCCACAAGAATGGAATGGTCTACCGTATCAAAAGCTTTGGCCAAGTCAATAAAAATAGCAGCACAGCATTGCTTAGAATCAAGGGCAAGGGTGACATAATTGAGGACCTTAAAGGTTGCGGTGACACATCCATAACCTCAGCGGAAACCAGATTGCATACCTAAGAGAATACTATAAACATCAAGAAACCAATTAGTTGACTATTGACACGTTTTTCCAACACTTTTGATTAACAGGGCAAAATAGAATTAGGCCTATAACAATTAGAATCAGCTTGATCTCTCCTTTAAATACATTTTTTTTATAAAGCTCTTCTTACATCAGCTGATATCTCAAAGTGCTGTACAGAAACCCAGCCTAAAACAACAAACAGCAAGCAATGCAGGTGTAGAAGCACGGTGGCTAGGAAAAACTCCCTAGAAAGGCCAGAACCTAGGAAAAAAGCTAGAGAGGAAACAGGCCATGGGGGGTGGCCAGTCCTCTTCTGGCTGTGTCGGGTGGAGATTATAACAGAACATGACCAAGCTGTTCAAATGTTCATAGATGACCAGCAGGGTCAAATAATAATAATCGCAGTGGTTGTCGAGGGTGCAACAGGTCAGCACCTCAGGAGTAAATGTCAGTTGGCTTTTCATAGCCAATCATTGAGAGTATATCTACCGCTCCTGCTGTCTCTAGAGAGTTGAAAACAGCATGTCTGGGACAGGTAGCACGTAGCAGCAGCACGGCCAGGTGGCCTGGGGACAGCAAGGAGTCATCAGGCCAGGTAGTCTTGAGGCATGGTCCTAGGTCTCAGGTCCTCTGAGAGAAAGAAAGAAAGAGAGCATACTTAAATTCACACAGGACACCGGATAAGACAGGGGAAATACTCCAGATATAACAGACTGACCCTAGCCCCCCGACACAAACTACTGCAGCATAAATCAAATCAAATCAAATTTTTATTTGTCACATACACATGGTTAGCAGATGTTAATGCGAGTGTAGCGAAATGCTTGTGCTTCTAGTTCCAACAATGCAGTAATAACGAACAAGTAATCTAACTAACAATTCCAAAAAACTACTGTCTTATACACAGTGTAAGGGGATAATGAGTGATGGTACAGAGCAGCATAGGCAAGATACAGTAGATGATATCGAGTACAGTATATACATATGAGATGAGTATGTAAACCAAGTGGCATAGTTAAAGTGGCTAGTGGTACATGTATTACATAAGGATGCAGTCGATGATATAGAGTACAGTATCTACGTATGCATATGAGATGAATAATGTAGGGTAAGTAACATTATATAAGGTAGCATTGTTTAAAGTGGCTAGTGATATATTTACATCATTTCCCATCAATTCCCATTATTAAAGTGGCTGGAGTAAAGTCAGTGTCATTGACAGTGTGTTGGCAGTAGCCACTCAATGTTAGTGGTGGCTGTTTAACAGTCTGATGGCCTTGAGATAGAAGCTGTTTTTCAGTCTCTCGGTCCCAGCTTTGATGCACCTGTACTGACCTCGTCTTCTGGATGACAGCGGGGTGAACAGGCAGTGGCTCGGGTGGTTGATGTCCTTGATGATCTTTATGGCCTTGCTGTAGCATCGGGTGGTGTAGGTGTCCTGGAGGGCAGGTAGTTTGCCCCCGGTGATGCGTTGTGCAGACCTCACTACCCTCTGGAGAGCCTTACGGTTGAGGGCGGTGCAGTTGCCATACCAGGCGGAGATACAGCCCGCCAGGATGCTCTCGATTGTGCAGCTGTAGAAGTTTGTGAGTGCTTTTGGTGACAAGCCGAATTTCTTCAGCCTCCTGAGGTTGAAGGGGCGCTGCTGCGCCTTCCTCACGATGCTGTCTGTGTGAGTGGACCAATTCAGTTTGTCTGTGATGTGTATGCCGAGGAACTTAAAACTTGCTACCCTCTCCACTACTGTTCCATCGATGTGGATGGGGGTGTTCCCTCTGCTGTTTCCTGAAGTCCACAATCATCTCCTTAGTTTTGTTGACGTTGAGTGTGAGGTTATTTTCCTGACACCACACTCCGAGGGCCCTCACCTCCTCCCTGTAGGCCGTCTCGTCGTTGTTGGTAATCAAGCCTACCACTGTTGTGTCGTCCGCAAACTTGATGATTGAGTTGGAGGCGTGCGGGGCCACGCAGTCGTGGGTGAAAAGGGAGTACAGGAGAGGGCTCAGAACGCACCCTTGTGGGGCCCCAGTGATGAGGATCAGCGGGGAGGAGATGTTGTTGCCTACCCTCACCACCTGGGGGCGGCCCGTCAGGAAGTCCAGTACCCAGTTGCACAGGGGCGGGGTCGAGACCCAGGGTCTCGAGCTTGATGACGAGCTTGGAGGGTACTATGGTGTTGAATGCCGAGCTGTAGTCGATGAACAGCATTCTCACATAGGTATTCCTCTTGTCCAGATGGGTTAGGGCAGTGTGCAGTGTGGTTGAGATTGCATCGTCTGTGGACCTATTTGGGCGGTAAGCAAATTGGAGTGGGTCTAGGGTGTCAGGTAGGGTGGAGGTGATATGGTCCTTGACTAGTCTCTCAAAGCACTTCATGATGACGGATGTGAGTGCTACGGGGCGGTAGTCGTTTAGCTCAGTTACCTTAGCTTTCTTGGGAACAGGAACAATGGTGGCCCTCTTGAAGCATGTGGGAACAGCAGACTGGTATAGGGATTGATTGAATATGTCCGTAAACACACCGGCCAGCTGGTCTGCGCATGCTCTGAGGGCGCGGCTGGGGATGCCGTCTGGGCCTGCAGCCTTGCGAGGGTTAACACGTTTAAATGTCTTACTCACTTCGGCTGCAGTGAAGGAGAGACCGCATGTTTTCGTTGCAGGCCGTGTCAGTGGCACTGTATTGTCCTCAAAGCGGGCAAAAAAGTTATTTAGTCTGCCTGGGAGCAAGACATCC
This sequence comes from Oncorhynchus tshawytscha, assembly GCF_018296145.1. Taxonomy (NCBI): domain Eukaryota; kingdom Metazoa; phylum Chordata; class Actinopteri; order Salmoniformes; family Salmonidae; genus Oncorhynchus; species Oncorhynchus tshawytscha. Next base: position 126,857 of record NC_056440.1, on the reverse strand, counting down.
TGGTCCGTGACTGGGCTGGGTTTCTTCCTGTAGTCCGTGATTGACTGTAGACCCTGCCACATGCCTCTTGTGTCTGAGCCGTTGAATTGAGATTCTACTTTGTCTCTGTACTGGCGCTTAGCTTGTTTGATAGCCTTGCGGAGGGAATAGCTGCACTGTTTGTATTCAGTCATGTTACCAGACACCTTGCCCTGATTAAAAGCAGTGGTTTGCGCCTTCAGTTTCACACGAATGCTGCCATCAATCCACGGTTTCTGGTTAGGGAATGTTTTAATCGTTGCTATGGGAACGACATCTTCAACGCACGTTCTAATGAACTCGCACACCGAATCAGCGTATTCGTCAATGTTGTTGTCTGACGCAATACGAAACATCTCCCAGTCCACATGATGGAAGCAGTCATGGAGTGTGGAGTCAGCTTGGTCAGACCAGCGTTGGACAGACCTCAGCGTGGGAGCTTCTTGTTTTAGTTTCTGTCTGTAGGCAGGGATCAACAAAATGGAGTCGTGGTCAGCTTTTCCGAAAGGGGGGCGGGGCAGGGGCTTATATGCGTCGCGGAAGTTAGAGTAACAATGATCCAGGGTCTTTCCACCCCTGGTTGCGCAATCGATATGCTGATAAAATTTAGGGAGTCTTGTTTTCAGATTAGCCTTGTTAAAATCCCCAGCTACAATGAATGCAGCCTCCGGATAAGTCGTTTCCAGTTTGCAGAGAGTTAAATAAAGTTTGTTCAGAGCCATCGATGTGTCTGCTTGGGGGGGGATATATACGGCTGTGATTATAATCGAAGAGAATTCTCTTGGTAGATAATGCGGTCTACATTTGATTGTGAGGAATTCTAAATCAGGTGAACAGAAGGATTTGAGGTCCTGTATGTTTCTTTCATCACACCATGTCACTTTAGTCATAAGGCATATGCCCCCGCCCCTCTTCTTACCAGAAAGATGTTTGTTTCTGTCGGCGCGATGCGTGGAGAAACCCGCTGGCTGCACCGCTTCGGATAGCGTCTCTCCAGTTAGCCATGTTTCCGTGAAGCAGAGAACGTTACAGTCTCTGTTGTCCCTCTGGAATGCTACCCTTGCTCGGATTTCATCAACCTTGTTGTCAAGAGACTGGACATTGGCAAGAAGAATGCTAGGGAGTGGTGCACGGTGTGCCCGTCTCCGGAGTCTGACCAGAAGACCGCTTCGTTTCCCTCTTTTTCTGAGTCGTTTTTTTGGGTCGCTGCATGTAATCCACTCCGTTGCACTGGTTGTAAGGCAGAACACAGGATCCGCATCGCGAAAAACATATTCTTGGTCGTACTGATGGTGAGTTGACGCTGATCTTATATTCAGTAGTTCTTCTCGGCTGTATGTAATGAAACCTAAGATGACCTGGTGTACTAGTGTAAGAAATAACACGTAAAAAAACAAAAAACTGCATAGTTTCCTAGGAACGCGAAGCGAGGCGGCCATCTCTGCCGGCGCCGGAAGTACATAAGTACTGGAGGCTGAGACAGGAGGGGTCGGGAGACACTTTGGCCCCGTCCGACGATACCCCTGGACAGGGCCAAACAAGCAGGATATAACCCCACCCACTTTACCAAAGCACTGCCCCCACACCACTAGAGGGATATCTTCAGCCACCAACTTACCATCCTGAGACAAGGCTGAGTATAGCCCGCAAAGATCTCCGCCACGGCACAACCCAAGGGGGGACGCCAACCCAGACAGGAAAATCACGGCAGTGAATCAACCCACTCAAGTGACGCACCCCTTCTAGGGATGGCATGGAAGAGTACCAGTAAGCCAGTGACTCAGCCCCTGTAATAGGGTTAGAGGCAGAGAATCCCATTGGAGAGAGGGGAACCAACCAGGCAGAGACAGCAAGGGCGGTTCGTTGCTCCAGTGCCTTTCCATTCACCTTCACACTCCTGGGCCAGACTACACTCAATCATAGGACCTACTGAAGAGATGAGTCTTCAATAAAGACTTAAAAGTTGAGACCGATTCTGCGTCTCTCACATGGGTAGGCAGACCATTCCATAACAATGGAGCTCTATAGGAGAAAGCCCTGCCTCCAGTTGTTTGCTTAGAAATTCTAGGGACAGTTAGGAGGCCTGCATCTTGTGACCGTAGCGTAGGTGTAGGTATGTACGGCAGGACCAAATCGGAAAGATAGGTAGAAGCAAGTCCATGTAATGCTTTGTACGTTAGCAGTAAAACCTTGAAATCAGCCCATGCCTTAACAGGAAGCCAACAGGAAGCTCGGGTAATTTCTGTATACCAGGGAGCTAGTTTCTTATGAGAAATGTTTTTGGTTTTTAGGGGTGTGACTGCATCTAGGGTTAAATTGAGTTCCTCAGTTAGGTGGTTAACTGATTTTTGTCCTCTGAAGTTCTTGGGTAGGCGGAGGGAGTCTGGAAGGGCATCAAGGAATCTTTGGGTTGTCCGAGAATTTATAGTACGACTTCTGATGATCCTTGGTTGGTCTGAGCAGAATATTTGTTGCGTTTGCAAATGTAATAAAATTATGGTCCGATAGTCCAGGATTATGAGGAAAAACATTAAGATCCACAACATTTATTCCATGGGACAAAACTAGGTCCAGAGTATGACTGTGGTAGTGAGTAGGTCCGGAGACAAGTTGGACAAAACCCACTGAGTCGATGATTGCTCCGAAAGCCTTTTGGAGTGGGTCTTTGGACTTTTCCATGTGAATATTAAAGTCACCAAAAATTTGAATATTATCTGCCGTGACTACAAGGTCCGATAGGAATTTTAGGGAACTCAGTGAGGAACACTGTATATGGCCCAGGAGGCCTGTAAACAGTAGCTATAAAAAGTGATTGAGTAGGCTGGCTAACAGCCTGCTGCCTGGCCTGCATCTCATTGTGGAGCTAGGGGAGTTAGAGCCCTGTCTATGTTCTTAGATAAGATGAGAGCACCCCTCCAGCTAGGATGGAGTCCGTCACTCCTCAACAAGTCCGTCACTCCCCTTTAAATAAAGGATGAATCGTGGCTGCCTTCCCAATGATGGGAACCTCCCCAGAAAGGAGAGAAAGGTCAGAGATAAGCTTGGCGATGATAGGGTCAGCAACCTAAAAGAAGAAAGGGGGGAAATAGAGGGGAGTCATTCCTCTAGGGGAGTTGGACTGACTTATTGGTGCTGTTGGGTGATGTATGATGTTATTGGTGCTGTTGGGTGCTGTATGGTGCTATTGGTTCTGTATGGTGCTATTGGTTCTGTATGGTGCTATTGGTGCTGTTGGGTTCTGTATGCTGTTATTGGTGCTGTTATTGGTGCTGTTGGGCGCTGTATGGTGTTATTGGTGCTGTATGGTGTTATTGGTGCTGTTGGGTGCTGTATGGTGCTATTGGTTCTGTATGGTGCTATTGGTTCTGTATGGTGCTGTATGGTGTTATTGGTGCTGTATGGTGTTATTGGTGCTGTGGGGTTCTGTATGGTGTTATTGGTGTGTTGGTTTCTGTATGGTGTTATTGGTGCTGTTGGGTGCTGTATGGTGTTATTGGTGCTGTTGGGTGCTGTATGGTGTTATTGGTGCTGTATGGTGTTATTGGTGCTGTTGGGTTCTGTATGGTGTTATTGGTGTGTTGGTTTCTGTATGGTGTTATTGGTGCTGTTGGGTTCTGTATGGTGCTATTGGGTTCTGCATGGTGTTATTGTTGTGTGGGTTCTGTATGGTGTTATTGGTACTGTATGGTGCTATTGGAGTGTTTGGTTCTGTACGGTGTTATTGGTGCTGTTGGGTTCTGTATGGTGTTATTGGTGTATGGTGTTATTGGTGTGTTGGGTTCTGTATGGTGTTATTGGTGCTGTTGGGTTCTGTATGGTGTCATTGGTGCTGTTGTGTTCTGTATGGTGTCATTGGTGCTGTATGGTGTTATTGGTGCTGTTGGGTTCTGTATGGTGTTATTGGTGCTGTTGGGTTCTGTATGGTGTTATTGGTGCTGTTGGGTTCTGTATGGTGTTACTGGTGTGTTAGGTGCTGTATGGTGTTATTGGTGTGTTGGGTTCTGTATGGTGTTATTGGTGCTGTTGGGTTCTGTATGGTGTTATTGGTGTGTTGGGTTCTGTATGGTGCTGTTGGGTTCTGCATGGTGTTATTGGTGTGTTACGTGCTGTATGATGTTATTGGTACTGTATGGTGCTATTGGAGTGTTGGGTTCTGTGTGGTGTTATTGGTGCTGTTGGGTGCTATATGGTGTTATTGGTGCTATTGGGTGCTGTATGGTGCTGTTGGGTTCTGCATGGTGTTATTGGTGTGTTACGTGCTGTATGGTGTTATTGGTACTGTATGGTGCTATTGGAGTGTTGGGTTCTGTATGGTGTTATTGGTGCTGATGGGTGCTATATGGTGTTATTGGTGCTATTGGGTGCTGTATGGTGTTATTGGTGCTATTGGGTGCTGTATGGTGCTGTTGGGTTCTGCATGGTGTTATTGGTGTGTGGGTTCTGTATGGTGTTATTGGTACTGTATGGTGTTATTGGTGTGTTGGGTTCTGTATGGTGTTATTGGTGCTGTTGGGTTCTGTATGGTGCTGTTGGGTTCTGCATGGTGTTATTGGTGTGTTACGTGCTGTATGGTGTTATTGGTACTGTATGGTGCTATTGGAGTGTTGGGTTCTGTATGGTGTTATTGGTGCTGTATGGTGTTATTGGTGCTGTTGGGTTCTGTATGGTGTTATTGGTGTGTTGGGTTCTGTATGGTGTTATCGGTGCTGTTGGGTTCTGTATGGTGCTGTTGGGTTCTGCATGGTGTTATTGGTGTGTGGGTTCTGTATGGTGTTATTGGTACTCTATGGTGCTATTGGAGTGTTTGGTTCTGTACGGTGTTATTGGTGCTGTTGGGTTCTTTACTTTGTTATTGGTGTATGGTGTTATTGGTGTGTTGGGTTCTGTATGGTGCTATTGGTGCTGTTGGGTTCTGTATAGTGCTATTGGTGCTGTTGGGTTCTGTATGGTGTTATTGTTGTGTTGGTGCTGTATGGTGTTATTGGTGCTGTTGGGTTTTGTATTGGGTTATTGGTGCTGTTGGGTTCTGTATGGTGTTATTGGTGCTGTTGAGTTCTGTATGGTGTTATTGGTGCTGTTGGGTTCTGTATGGTGTTATTGGTGCTGTTGGGTTCTGTATGTTGTTACTGGTGTGTTAGGTGCTGTATGGTGTTATTGGTGTGTTGGGTTCTGTATGGTGTTATTGGTGCTGTTGGGTTCTGTATGGTGTTATTGGTGTGTTGGGTTCTGTATGGTGTTATTGGTGCTGTTGGGTTCTGTATGGTGCTGTTGGGTTCTGTATGGTGTTATTGGTGTGTTACGTGCTGTATGATGTTATTGGTTCTGTATGGTGCTTTTGGAGTGTTGTTGGGTTCTGTATGGTGTTATTGGTGCTGATGGGTGCTGTATGGTGTTATTGGTGCTATTGGGTGCTGTATGGTGCTGTTGGGTTCTGCATGGTGTTATTGGTGTGTGGGTTCTGTATGGTGTTATTGGTACTGTATGGTGCTATTGGAGTGTTGGGTTCTGTATGGTGTTATTGGTGCTGTTGGGTTCTGTATGGTGTTATTGGTGTGTTGGGTTCTGTATGGTGTTATTGGTGTGTTGGGTTCTGTATGGTGCTGTTGGGTTCTGTATGGTGTTATTGGTACTGTATGGTGCTATTGGAGTGTTTGGTTCTGTACGGTGTTATTGGTGTGTTGGGTTCTGTATGGTGTTATTGGTGCTGTTGGGTTCTGTATGGTGTCATTGGTGCTGTTGGGTTCTGTATGGTGTTATTGGTGTGTTAGGTGCTGTATGGTGTTATTGGTGCTGTTGGGTTTTGTATTGGGTTATTGGTGCTGTTGGGATCTGTATGGTGTTATTGGTGCTGTTGGGTTCTGTATGGTGTTATTGGTGCTGTTGGGTTCTGTATGGTGTTATTGGTGCTGTTGAGTTCTGTATGGTGTTATTGGTGTGTTGGGTTCTGTATGGTGTTATTGGTGCTGTTGGGTTCTGTATGGTGTTATTGGTGCTGTTGGGTTCTGTATGGTGTCATTGGTGCTGTTGGGTTCTGTATGGTGTTATTAGTGTGTTAGGTGCTGTATGGTGTTATTGGTGCTGTTGGGTTTTGTATTGGGTTATTGGTGCTGTTGGGATCTGTATTGGGTTATTGGTGCTGTTGGGTTCTGTATGGTGTTATTGGTGCTGTTGGGTTCTGTTTGGTGTCATTGGTGCTGTTGGGTTCTTTATGGTGTTATTGGTGCTGTTGGGTTCTGTATGGTGCTGTTGGGTTCTGCATGGTGCTATTGGTGTGTGGGTTCTGTATGGTGTTATTGGTACTGTATGGTGCTATTGGACTGTTGGGTTCTGTATGGTGTTATTGGTGCTGATGGGTGCTGTATTGTGTTATTGGTGCTGTTGGGTGCTGTATGGTGTTATTGGTGTGTTGGGTTCTGTATGGTGTTATTGGTGCTGTTGGCTTCTGTATGGCGTTATTGGTGTGTTAGGTGCTGTATGGTGTTATTGGTGCTGTTGGGTTCTGTTATCGGTCAGAGATAGAGGTGTAATGGGTTTGCACTCAAAAGGATGTCGCATAAATCTCATTTATTGAGACAAAAAGATGCCGCATTACATTTTTTAAAATATTTTCACTGCATCAGGTATGGGATGCGGCCATAGCAACATAGAACAAGCAACACGTAGCACGCAGACAGAGGAACATAACAAGCAACACGTAGCATGCAGACAGAGAAACATTTAACAAGCAACACGTATCATGCAGACATAGAAACATAATACAAGCAACACGTAGCATGCAGACAGAGAAACATATAACAAGCAACACGTAGCACGCAGACAGAAGAACATAACAAGCAACACGTAGCATGCAAACAGAGAAACAACTAACAAGCAACACGTAGCTTGCAGACAGAGATACAACTAACAAGCAACACGTAGCATGCAGACAGAGAAACATAATACAAGCAACACGTATCATGCAGACATAGAAAGTAGCATGCAGACAGAGAAATAATACAAGCAACACGTAGCATGCAGACAGAAGAACATAACAAGCAACACGTAGCATGCAGACAGAGAAACAACTAACAAGCAACACGTAGCTTGCAGACAGAGATACAACTAACAAGCAACACGTAGCTTGCAGACAGAGATACAACTAACAAGCAACACGTAGCATGCAGACAGAGAAACATAATACAAGCAACACGTATCATGCAGACATAGAAAGTAGCATGCAGACAGAGAAATAATACAAGCAACACGTAGCATGCAGACAGAGAAATAATACAAGCAACACGTAGCATGCAGACAGAGAAATAATACAAGCAACACGTAGCATGCAGACAGAGAAACATAATACAAGCAACACGTAGCATGCAGACAGAGAAACATAATACAAGCAACACGTAGCATGCAGACAGAGAAATAATACAAGCAACACGTAGCATGCAGACAGAGAAATAATACAAGCAACACGTAGCATGCAGACAGAGAAATAATACAAGCAACACGTAGCATGCAGACAGAGAAATAATACAAGCAACACGTAGCATGCAGACAGAGAAATAATACAAGCAACACGTAGCATGCAGACAGAGAAATAATACAAGCAACACGTAGCATGCAGACAGAGAAATAATACAAGCAACACGTAGCATGCAGACAGAGAAATAATACAAGCAACACGTAGCATGCAGACAGAGAAAGTAGCATGCAGACAGAGAAATAATACAAGCAACACGTAGCATGCAGACAGAGAAATAATACAAGCAACACGTATCATGCAGACATAGAAACATATAACAAGCAACACGTAGCACGCAGACAGAGAAATAATACAAGCAACACGTAGCATGCAGACAGAGAAATAATACAAGCAACACGTATCATGCAGACATAGAAACATATAACAAGCAACACGTAGCACGCAGACAGAGAAATAATACAAGCAACACGTAGCATGCAGACAGAGAAATAATACAAGCAACACGTAGCATGCAGACATAGAAACATATAACAAGCAACACGTAGCACGCAGACAGAGAAATAATACAAGCAACACGTAGCATGCAGACAGAGAAATAATACAAGCAACACGTAGCATGCAGACAGAGAAATAATACAAGCAACACGTAGCACGCAGACAGAGAAATATCACAAAAAGCAACAAAACTAAATACATAAAAGCAAAAGTGTTTCCACACCTCACCAGCTACAGACAACATGGAAAACAGCAATACACAGCTAGGGATTATGTTCACAAGTCTGATTGGTCTTTAGCCATGTCTTTATGTTCACAAGTCTGATTGGTCTTTAGCCATGTCTTTATGTTCACAAGTCTGATTGGTCTTTAGCCATGTCTTTATGTTCACAAGTCTGATTGGTCTTTAGCCATGTCTTTATGTTCACAAGTTTGATTGGTCTTTAGCCATGTCTTTATGTTCACAAGTCTGATTGGTCTTTAGCCATGTCTTCATTTTATTTATTTTACCTTTATTTATACAGGTTTTTCTCATTGAGATAACATCTCTTTTCCAAGAGACCTGGTCCAATAGCAGCAGGGGGAACAATGTTTCAGACAAACAACTTGCAGACACTAACACAACATTAAACAAAACTATAAACACACATACAGTACAACAAAAACCTTTTACTTTAAAAACACGAAAGTCTTGACTAAAAACAGCTGGCCTAAAAACAATTACACTCGTCTATGATATATACATCAATCAAGTGTTTAAACTCCATCAACGAAACTAGATCATCAAATGTTAAAATGTTCAGGAGAGAATTCCAGGACCATGGAGCTAAGTAATTAAAACTATGTTTTTTGTGAAGGTGTGATGGGTGACGCAGTTTTGTGTGTCTGATGGCAATGTGTTCCAGACATGGGAAGCTCTCGCAGAGAAAGCAGATTGACTAAAGTTGCTTTTCCTTAAGGGAACTATACAGTCACCTCTCATGGCAGACATTGTGGATCAGCTGCCATGACTTTGGGTTTTCTGTTTAACTAAAGTACTGAGTGGCGGGGGAGCCAGGCCATTTAGGATCTTGAATACAAGACATGCGTCGGTGTATTGCACAACATTTTTCCAACTCAGGAGCTCATGCTTTCTGAGGATGTAACAGTGATGATTACTGTTGGGCTTCCTATCAAGCACTTTGAGAGCCTGTTTGTACAGACTGAATGTGTTATAATGTTGTACAGCAATCTCGGCCCAATGTACTGACGTGACCTACTTGTTGTGTGTGTACTGACGTGACCTACTTGTTGTGTGTGTGTACTGACACGTGACCTACTTGTTGTGTGTGTACTGACATGTGACCTACTTGTTGTGTGTGTACTGACACGTGACCTACTTGTTGTGTGTGTGTACTGACACATGACCTACTTGTTGTGTGTATGTACTGACATGTGACCTACTTGTTGTGTGTGTATACTGACACGTGACCTACTTGTGTGTATGTACTGACATGTGGCCTACTTGTTGTGTGTGTGTACTGACACGTGACCTACTTGTTGTGTGTGTACTGACACGTGACCTACTTGTTGTGTGTGTACTGACACGTGACCTACTTGTTGTGTGTGTACTGACACGTGACCTACTTGTTGTGTGTGTACTGACACGTGGCCTACTTGTTGTGTGTGTGTACTGACACGTGACCTACTTGTTGTGTGTATGTACTGACACGTGCCCTACTTGTTGTGTGTATGTACTGACACGTGGCCTACTTGTTGTGTGTGTGTACTGACACGTGACCTACTTGTTGTGTGTGTGTACTGACACGTGACCTACTTGTTGTGTGTGTGTACTGACACGTGGCCTACTTGTTGTGTGTGTGTACTGACACGTGACCTACTTGTTGTGTGTGTGTACTGACACGTGACCTACTTGTTGTGTGTGTGTACTGACATGTGACCTACTTGTTGTGTGTGTGTGTACTGACACGTGACCTACTTGTTGTGTGTGTGTGTACTGACACGTGACCTACTTGTTGTGTGTGTGTACTGACACGTGACCTACTTGTTGTGTGTGTGTGTACTGACACGTGACCTACTTGTTGTGTGTGTGTACTGACACGTGACCTACTTGTTGTGTGTGTGTGTGTACTGACATGTGACCTACTTGTTGTGTGTGTGTGTGTACTGACATGTGACCTACTTGTTGTGTGTGTGTGTGTACTGACATGTGACCTACTTGTTGTGTGTGTGTGTGTACTGACATGTATGTTTAACTGATAGATGCACACACACACTTCATGTTCATGTTTTTAAATGGAAGTATTTTGTCTGTAATGTATTTTTCAATATATGTGTTGGACCCCAGTAAGACTAGCTGTCTCCTAATGGGGATCCTAATAAAATATAAAATGCATTCAGCTAAACACATACATTTTTTAAAATAGTTTTTTTTATTTCACCTTTATTATTTCACCTTTTAATTTTATTTCACCTTTATATTAACCAGGTAGGCCAGTTGAGAACAAGTTCTCATTTACAACTGCTAGCTGGCCAAGATAAAGCAAAGCAGTGCGACACAAACAACAACACAGAGTTACACATGGAATAAACAAACGTACAGTCAATAACACAATACAAAAAAACGATCTCTATACAGTGTGTGCAAATGGCGTGAGGAGGTAAGGCAATAAATAGGCCATAGTAGCGAAGTAATTACAATTTAGCAAATTAACACTTGAGTGATAGATGAGCAGATGATGATGTGCAAGTAGTGATACTAGTGTGCAAAAGAGCAAAAAAGGAAATAAAAACATTATGGGGATGAGGTAGGTAGATAATGATATGCCATACTGCAGCTGGCTGACTGGCTTCCTGAACATCTCCTGTCTATCGTTCCATTGGAACTCCAACCCAGTAAACCACAGACAGCGTTTTAAAATGTATTCTTCTTCTTCTTTCAGTTTCGCACGTTTGACCCATGTAAGCAGCTGTGGTGCAGTCACCCTGACAACCCATACTTCTGCAAGACCAAAAAAGGCCCTCCTCTGGATGGTACTGAGTGTGCTCCTGGGAAGGTGAGAACTCCTCCTAAACTATGCATGACTACGTAACCATTAGCTCAGCTTGTTGTTGTGTCTGTCTGACTGTCCTCTGTCTCCTCTATAGTGGTGCTATAAAGGTCACTGCATGTGGAAGAATGTCAACCAGGTGACGCAGGATGGCTCCTGGGGCACTTGGACGAAATATGGTTCCTGTTCCCGCTCCTGTGGGACCGGGGTTCGCTTCAGAACTCGCCAGTGCAACAACCCAGTGTAAGACCCGGAACACGTTCCCCCAAGCTCCTAACCCCTCCCATAGCACCACACTCCTCCTAACCCCTCCCATAGCACCACACTCCTCCTAACCCCTCCCATAGCACCACACTCCTCCTAACCCCTCCCATAGCACCACACTCCTCCTAACCCCTCCCATAGCACCACACTCCTCCTAACCCCTCCCATAGCACCACACTCCTCTTAACCCCTCCCATAGCACCACACTCCTCCTAACCCCTCCCATAGCACCACACTCCTCCTAACCCCTCCCATAGCACCACACTCCTCCTATCCCCTCCCATAGCACCAAACTCGCCCTAATTACTGACTGGAGCAGCAGGTAGCCTAGTGGTTAGAACAATGCAGTTAACACACTGTTCCTAGGCTGTCATTGAAAATAATAATTTGTTCTTAACTGACTTGCCTTGTTAAATAAAGGTAAAATAAAAATGCAATTACTAACTCTAACCCTTCCCATAGCACAATAGAGATGGCAGCTTCGCTTCTAGTCCTTAGGAAACTGTGCAGTATTTTTTTGTTTTTTGTTTTATTTCTTACATTGTTAGCCCAGAAAACTTTAAGTGTTGTTACATACAGCCAGGGAGAACTATTGGATATCAGCGAGACGTCAATTTACCAGCACTACGACCAGGAATACGACTTTCCCAAAGCAGATCCTTAGTCTGCACCTCCCAGGGCATTTGAACTGATTCCAGAGGCCAACCAGAAACAACGCCGCCGGAGGAGAGGAAGCCGGATCGGTCTTCTAGTGAGGCTTCGGATGCGCGCACACTACTTACAGCTAATGTCCAGTCCCTAGATAACAAAGTCGACAAAATTGCTTTCCGAAGAGATTTCCAGGATTGTAACATACTCTGTTTCATGGAGACATGGCTAGCTGGGGACATGCTGTCGGAGTCCGTACAGCCAACAGGATTTTCAGTCTCTCTGGTAAGAAAAAGGACGGTGTGTGTGTTTCATGATTAACAACTCATGGTATAATTGTAACAACATACCAGAACTCAAGTCCTTTTGTTCACCTGACCTAGAATTACTCACAATGAAATGCTGACCGTATTATCTCCCAAGAGAACTCTGCTCGGTAATCGTCACAGCCATGAAAATCCCCCCGCATGCTGATATCAAGACAGCCATCAAGGAACTTCACTGGACTTTATGCAAACTGGAAACCATATATCCTGAGGCTGCATTTATTGTAGCTGGGGATTTTAACAAAGCTAATCTGAGAACAAGATGGCGATTCCAACATGGCGTAGCAGTCGGAAATGTGTTTGTCTTGTCACATGTTAATAGTCTGTAAATAGTCTGTTTTTCATTTTTTTCGTATATATTTTAATCTCACTTTCCATCTAGGAACTAAATATACTTTCCTGCAACCCGCCTCACCCAATGTGGTATGGATCTGCTATTTTTTTATACCTCATAACTGGAACCTCTAGCCAGCAAACTAGCTACTAGTCATTGTTAGGCGCTACTAGCAGTCTTCACCTTTAGCTCGGACAATTACCTGCCAGTATGTACAGCGCAATATCAACCCAGAGCTAATCAGAGTGCTTTTCTATACCACATCACCGGATTCCTGCCGCAATCTCTGGACCATTACACCGGATCATCGCAGCTAGCTAGCTGTAACTGAGTGGCTATTGTGGGATAACACCTCTTGTTCCAAAGCAAGCACCAATTAGCCTTGAGCTAGCCTCGAGCTAGGCCCATCTCCCGGCCAGCCGACAGAGTATACCAGCTATTTCTTGGGCTACAATACCTCTTTTGCCATTTGGCCTGGACCCTTTATTGTCGACACGGAACTCCGCCAATCCATCACAACTGGTCTGCCGACGTAATCGTCCGATGTGGTTTCAACAGGCTTTTCCGTTGCGATGTCGCTGAAGACCCATCTGCTAGCCCCGGCCCGCTAGCTTTCTGAACGCCGTGTCTCTCACTCGCCTAGCGTAGTAGCGAATACCGAATGGCTCCCTGACTCACCTATTACTGCTCATTGGACCCTATGATCACTCAGCCATACAGCTGATGCCTTCTGGTCTGTTCATTAATACTGTATCTCATTTTGTTTCTCTGTCATCCCCAGCCTCGAACTCAGGTCCTGTGTACCTAACTGACCCTCTCTATTCATCACCATTTACCCATTGTTGTCTTAGCTCTCCCGACCAATTTCCATCCCCAACTACAACATTTTCCGTCAAGATAGAACGTGTTGGAGGCATTTACAAAATAGCCTCCAACACATACTCAATCAATTGGATGCAGTATGTCACAGTGCCATCCGTTTTGTCACCAAAACCCCATATATTACCCACCACTGCGACCTGTACGCTCTCGTTGGCTGGCCCTCGCTTCATACCTGTCGCCAAGCCCACTGGCTCCAAGTCATCTACAAGTCTCTGCTAGGTAAAGTCCCGCCTTATCTCAGCTCGCTGGTCACCATAGCAGCACCCACCTGTAGCATGCGCTCCAGCAGGTATATCTCACTGGTCACACCCAAAGCCAATTCTTCCTTTGGTCGCCTTTCCTTCCAGTTCTCTGCTGCCAATGACTGGAACGAACTGCAAAAATCACTGAAACTGGGGACTCATATCTCCCTCACTAGCAATAAGCACCAGCTGTCAGAGCAGCTCACAGATCACTGCACCTGTACATAGCCCATCTGTAAACAGCCCATCCAACTCTCTGATCCCCATACTGTGTTTATTTATTTATTTATCTTGCTACTTTGCACCCCAGTATCTCTAATTGCACATTCATCTTCTGCACTTCTACCATTCCAGTGTTTATTTGATATATTGTAATTACTTTGCCACTATGGCCTATTTATTGCCTCACCTCCCTTATCCTACCTCATTTGCTCACACTGTATATATACTTTTCTTCTGTATTATTGACTGTCAGTTTGTTTATTCCATGTGTAACTCTGTGTTGTATGGGTCGAACTGCTTTTCTTTTTCTTGGCTAGGTCGCAGTTGTAAATGAGAACTTGTTCTCAATTGTCCTCAAAGGTGAATTTAAAAAAATGCCCAGGCATGTTAGAGTTATTTGTAAACTATCTAGCACATGTTAGCTAGGTAGGTAGGTAAGTAGGTAAGCTAGGTAGGTACGTTTTAGCACATTTTAGCTGGTTAGCCTATCTAAATCTTGTAAATATAATGGCCAGATTATGTGCCCAGGGGCCTCAACCCCTAGGAAGCCGCCATTGATTTTGTGGAGTCACCCAGGTATCATATGAACACACATAAGACATGGCAATACAATTGGATTTGATTTAACCTGGCAAAATGTGTTGAATTGCAGGAAAATAGCTTTAAAACTTCAAAATGTTCTCTCGGCCCATGGCAAAATGTGTAGAAGCGGTGTGAACAGTTTGGGGTCGGCACGGGCCGTGCGGTGGGTTTTTTGTTGATAAATGACAATATCCATCCGGACCTTTTACCACACACAAACAGGACATTTGTGTGACTGAACTTTCTCAAATAGTATTTGAGTACCCCTGCACTACCTGATAGTAGATATGTTTGTGTAATTTAGAAAATGTATAATGTTGATAGTGCATGTTTCTCCCCTCTCCTCAGCCCCTCTAATGGCGGTGGGGACTGTCCCGGGGTGAATTATGAGTACCAGCTGTGTAACACCGAGGACTGCCCCAAACACTTTGAGGACTTCAGGGCCCAGCAGTGCCAGCTACGCAACTCCCACTTTGAGTTCCAGAACACCAAACACCACTGGCTGCCCTATGAGCACCCTGACTGTGAGTAGTCTATTCACTGTTAGAAAAAAGCATTGCAAAAGGGTTCTTCAGCTATCCTTATAGGAGAACACTTTTTTGGTTCCAAGTATAACTTTTTTTTTTGCCAGCCATGGAGCACCACTGTGCCTCAACGTGCCCTATTAGCCAGCCACGGAGCACCACTGTGCCTCAACGTGCCCTATTGGCCAGCCACGGAGCACCACTGTGCCTCAACGTGCCCTATTGGCCAGCCACGGAGCACCACTGTGCCTTAACGTGCCCTATTGGCCAGCCACGGAGCACCACTGTGCCTTAACGTGCCCTATTAGCCAGCCACGGAGCACCACTGTGCCTTAACGTGCCCTATTGGCCAGCCACGGAGCACCACTCTGCCTCAAAGTGCCCTATTAGCCAGCCACGGCGCACCACTGTGTCTCAACATGCTTTTTATTTTGTTTTATTTGTACTTAACCTTTATTTAACTTGATTTAGATTGCATCAAATCAAATTTGATTGGTTACATACACATATTTAGCAGATGTTATGACAGGTGTATTGAAATGCTTGTGTTCCTAGCTCCAAAAGTGGAGTAGTATCTAACAATTCACAACAATACACACATCTAAACGTAAAATAATAGAATTAAGAAATTTAGCAATGTCGGAGTGGCATTGACTAAAATACAGTAGAATAGTATACAGTATATACATATGAGATGATTAAAGTGGCCAGTGATTCTATGTCTATGTAAATATGGCAGCAGCCTTAAAGGTGCATTGTTGAGTAACCGGGTTGTAGCCGGCTCGTAATGGCTGTTTAACATTCTGATAGCCTTGAGATAAAAGGTGTTTTTATTTTTTTTAAAGCTCTCAATAGTGCATCTGTAAAAGTTTGAGCGTTTTAGTTGCCAAGTCAGCTGTACTGTGTTTCAGCCAATAAGAGGTGCCACCTGTACTGCCAGTCGAAGGAGACTGCTGACGTGGCGTACATGAAGCAGCTGGTGCATGATGGGACACGCTGCTCCTACAAAGACCCCTACAGCATCTGTGTCAGAGGAGAGTGTGTGGTGAGTAACCTAACTCTAACCTAATGTTACCTAACCTAATCTTAACCTAACCCAACTATATCAGGGGAGAATGTTAGGTGAGTAACCTAGCCTTAACCTAACCCAAACCTAACCCTACAGCATCTGTCAGGGGAGTGCCTTGAGTTGACTACCCCTCTGTGTTACTATTATTAGTATTATTCTTTTTAATTTAACCTTTATTTAACTAGGCAAGTCAGTTAAGAACAAATTCTTATTTACAATGACGGCCTACCTCGGCCAAACCCGAAACGACGCCGGGCCAGTTGTGCGCCACCCTATGGGACTCCCAATCACGGCCGGATGTGATGCAGCCTGGATTTGAATCAGGGACTGCACTGAGATGCAGTGCCTTAAACCGCTGCACCCCTCTGGAGCCCCCCAAACATATTGTGTTAGGGGAGAGTGTGGTGATATTCTGGACAAACATTGACAGTGAATGTTCTGAAATATGAATGCTCAAGAAGGTTACAGGTAAAAAGTAGCAGAGTATCAGATTAATGTTGAAGATAAAATCATGTATTTGAAGTGAAAGAACCAGCTTAATGTCTCTCCTTCAGAATTAGTCTGCATCTTTACTGAATGTCATGTTTTGCCACTAGCTAATCAAGGGTTTAAACTACAGCTTCAAGCTTGTTACAAATATCACTCCTGATTTCCCAAAAACAGACTTGACGGGTCTTGCTTTTGTGTGTGGTTCTGTCTTCCAGAAAGTTGGCTGCGACAAAGAGATTGGTTCCAACAAGGTGGAGGATAAGTGTGGAGTGTGTGGTGGGGACAATTCTCACTGTCGTACCATCAAGGGAACCTTCACCCGCACACCCAAGAAAGCTGGTAGGGGACACATAACACTGCAACACACATCCACATCAGTCCATCACCTAGCAACAATCCTCTTACTGTGTCCATCACCTAGCAACTGTCTTCTCACTGTGTCCATCACCTAGCAACAGTCCTCTCACTGTGTCCATCACCTAGCAACAGTCCTCTCACTGTGTCCATCACCTAGCAACAGTCCTCTCACTGTGTCCATCACCTAGCAACAGTCCTCTCACTGTGTCCATCACCTAGCAACAGTCCTCTCACTGTGTCCATCACCTAGCAACAGTCATTTCACTGTGTCCATCACCTAGCAACAGTCCTCTCACTGTGTCCATCACCTAGCAACAGTCCTCTCACTGTGTCAAGCACTCCGTCCACATTTTGTGTTTCATATAAATATAATTGTATTTGTCGCATGCCGAATACAACAGGTGTAGATCTTACCGTGAAATGCTTACTTAATAGCCCTTTCCCAACAATGTTGAGTTGTTTAAAAGTAAGTAAGAAAAATGTGCTAAATAAACTGAAGGGAAAATAGTAACACAACACAATAAAATAACAACAAGGCTATATACGGGGGGTACCTATATATAGCTGATGATAGTATTGATGGTGGTGTTGGTTATGATGATATTGATGAACGTGATGGTGGTGATGATGGTATGGATGATTGTGATGTTGATAGTGATGATGGTATTGTTGATAGTGATGATGGTGATATTGATAGTGTTGATGTTGATAGTGATGGTATTGATGATAGTGATGATGGTATGGGTGATAGTGATGATGGTATGGAAGATGGAGGTGATGTTGATGGTGATATTGATAGTGTTGATGTTGATAGTGATGATGGTATTGATGATAGTGATGATGGTATGGAAGATGGAGGTGATGTTGATAGTGATGATGGTATGGATGATAGTGATGATGGTATTGATGATAGTGATGATGGTATTGATGATATTGATGATAGTGATGATAGTGATGATAGTGATGATAGTATTGATGATGGTATTGATGATAGTGATGATGGTATTGATGATAGTGATGATAGTGATGATGGTATTGATGATGGTATTGATGATAGTGATGATGGTATTGATGATAGTGATGATGGTATTGATGATAGTGATGATGGTATTGATGATAGTGATGATGGTATTGATGATAGTGATGATGGTATGGATGATAGTGATGATAGTGATGATGGTATTGATGATAGTGATGATGGTATGGATGATAGTTATGATGGTATGGATGATAGTATTGATGATAGTGATGATGGTATTGATGATAGTGATGATGGTATTGATGATAGTGATGATGGTATTGATGATAGTGATGGTGTATGGATGATAGTGATGATGGTATGGATGATAGTATGGATGATGGAGGTGATGTTGATAGTGATGGTGGTATGGATGACGGAGGTGATGTTGATAGGGATGCCGGTATTGATGAAGGTATTGATGACGGTATTGATGAAGGTATTGATGACGGTATTGATGAAGGTATTGATGAAGGTATTGATGATGGTATTGATGATGGTATTGATGATGGTATTGATGGTGATGCTGGTGAGACATACTGCAGGGCTTTCTTTCAACACTTCACTAACACATCAAGTTCCTGATGAACTGCTGGTTAGTAGAATGAGGTTTGTTTGAGCAGGGCAGGAACAAAACCCAGCATGAGTGTTGCCCCCCCTTCCTGCTCTTTGTTAACCCTTTCCTCTGTCTGTCTGTTGTCACTAAACCCCTCACCGTTCTTTCCCGTCTGTCTGTTGTCACTAAACCCCTCACCGTTCTTTCCCCTGTCTGTCTGTTGTCACTAAACCCCTCACCGTTCTTTCCCTGTCTGTCTGTTGTCACTAAACCCCTCACCGTTCTTTCCCCTGTCTGTCTGGTCACTAAACCCCTCACCGTTCTTTCCCCTGTCTGTCTGTCTGTCTGTCTGTCTGTCTGTCTGTCTGTCTGTCTGTCTGTCTGTCTGTCTGTCTGTCTGTTGTCACAAAACCCAGCCTTTCTTTCCTCTGTCTGTCTGTTGTCACTAAACCCCACCTTCTTTCCTCTGTCTGTCTGTTGTCACTAAACCCTCACCCTTCTTTCCTCTGTCTGTCTGTTGTCACTAAACCCCTCACCCTTCTTTCCTCTGTCTGTTGTCACTAAACCCCTCACCTTTCTTTCCTCTGTCTGTCTGTTGTCACTAAACCCCTCACCTTTCTTTCCTCTGTCTGTTGTCACTAAACCCCTCACCTTTCTTTCCTCTGTCTGTCTGTTGTCACTAAACCCCTCACCCTTCTTTCCTCTGTCTGTTGTCACTAAACCCCTCACCTTTCTTTCCTCTGTCTGTCTGTTGTCACTAAACCCCTCACCCTTCTTTCCTCTGTCTGTTGTCACTAAACCCCTCACCCTTCT